>NW_024723541.1:4834934-4879010 GCF_018991925.1 Homarus americanus
GACTTTAATTTCTCACTTGACTTTGGGTTTATTAAAATTTAATAGATGGTAAAGGCAGTGGAAGCGCCCCTTTGAGAAAAATCCCGAACCAGCACAAGAACACTTAAATCTACTACACAAAATGAACTGTCCGTGACCCGTGGAAGGATAGCGTCTGTGACTGGGATGAATGAGACACACTGTAAAATTTAGACACTTATATTCCCTCCAACACTACAAACACAATCAAATAATGGTACACCAATATGCGCACCTCTTAACTTAAACTTTAAACACTACTCTGGGGAATAAAAGTTATACATGACATAGAAATTATTAGAAACACAGGCAACAATAAATTTGAAGTATTAAGAAATGTTGCTTGCACACATGAACAGGCCTTAAGGCTTTCACAAAATAATGTCAGTCACTTAGGAAATGGTACTAAAAAATAAGAAATTAAATACTCCACACTGAATAGGCCTTAAGGGTTTTCAACAAAATAATATCAGTCACTGAGGAATGGTAATAAAAAATAAAAAATTAAATACTCTACAATGAATAGGCCTTAAGGGCTTTCAGCAAAATAATATCAGTCACTGAGGAAATGGTAATAAAATTTAAGAAATTAAATACTCTACAATGAATAGGCCTTAAGGGCACTCAACAAAATTATAGCACCCCAACAGATGTACACTTCCTAACCTAACCTAACCACTACTCTGGGGAACAAAGGTTATACCTGAGATCAGAATTATGAAGAACAATTAGAGGCATTAAAAGAATCAAATCACAGTATCACTCTGGTTCCACTTAATGGCACAAACATTCAAAACAATATTATCAAAATTATTTAGAAACTATTAAACTACACACGTCAAGATAATATCAGTCTGAGGAATGGTGTTAACTACACCCGTAATAAGGGAGGGAAAATGTTCCTCTAGGTATCTCCTGGAGACCTAGACTCACGGTCTCAGTGTGTGACCATTAGTTTACTCAGATAGCCTCAGTGTACTCCCAGTGCGTCCATAAAGCGGAAGGGAGTGAGCCAATCAGACCTTGTACAGTTGAGAGAAACTTTAGCTTCCCGTTAGCAAGAGGGTTTCACTAGCTGCTCGGGACATGTGGTGTTGTGCACCGAGTGGTAAGAACTGATCACCCACTGTGGATGCTGGTCCCGTCGTTTTAGTTGTCGGAAGCACTCGTTCACTCAAGAGATCCTTTGCTATCCCGCTAAACAGTGACAGGCCTACACTGATCGGTCCAATGGCGACAATCGCCACCCTCAATCATCAACGGCAGTCTCAAACGGCAGTCAATCTCTCGCAGTCAACTCCGGTCAACTCCAGTCAAGTGGGTTCTGACGGAAACCCTGAAATGAACTCACTGTTAGCTCTAGTTTACTTTATCACTGCCCTATCTAACCCTGTC
The DNA here is from genome assembly GCF_018991925.1 of Homarus americanus. Taxonomy (NCBI): domain Eukaryota; kingdom Metazoa; phylum Arthropoda; class Malacostraca; order Decapoda; family Nephropidae; genus Homarus; species Homarus americanus. The sequence continues at coordinate 4,836,348 of NW_024723541.1, forward strand.
TGGGATCGAATGAGACTTACTTGTTATACTGCAATAGCGCAGCACAGGTGACTAGGCCACGTGACTATTTCTGTGATGGACGCGCAGGAACGTCTTGTCTGTGTAATGGTCATGATAAGAGCTAACCTGAAAACCTTAAGGATTCATATTACGCTCAAACGTCCACAAAACCTTCTGAGTCTCCCAGTGGAAACGTCCCCCGTTTTCTCTGTTTCCCCCGCCTTTGTCTATGGGAACAGACGCTGTATGCTGGGACCTGTTGCCATCCATTCCTTTGTAATCAATTTAATTTTGCTTTCGATAGCTGAGTCAGAGCATTGTTAGTTGAGATAATAGTAGAGAATGAAAATGAGTTCATAGTCTCAATTTCAACGTCAGAGTGTACCGTAAATTAATTCATCGGAATAGGAGTAGCTGGACTCCCTGGCCTAGTTTGAGTGAGGGCACACGGGCATTTTAACCGTTAGTAAGTGCCCGTCCCTTCATCCATACAGGTATGTCATTCCACTCTGTGTTGTAATTCGCCCTTCTTTAAGTGATTTGACCCAATTAATAGTTGCTTGTGCAAGCGTTACAGTAACGTAGTTGATATGCTCTGAGTAAAGTCATATTTACGTCTTTAACGTCCCCTGAAACGTGATGTTGTTGTCACCGTTAGTAAGTGCCCGTCCCTTCATCCATACAGGTCCCTAACGCAGCCTAGGCCGTGTCTGTAGGGTGGATGTTGTATCCACAATGTCTGGGGAGATGTCCGAGGTCCAGTAGGATCAGTTACCTTCGTGAGACCCGGCCGTCAGACACTTCAGACTACCTATAGCCCCCATAGCTGGCTCGTCTGGCCCTAACGCTCGGTCTGCGAGGTGACCCCGGATCATCAAGCCACACACCACTACCAGCCCCCATCATTGGTGGATGAGTGTCTAACTCAGTAGGGCTATTTGTGTGGTGGAATTAATCCACTGGGATCTCCAGAGTTCGTCGGATAGTACTCCATGGTGGCTGGACCCCATGGCTGTTGCTTGAGTATCACACCTGACGACTGAGTGTTGTAGTGGCAGTTGCCCTAGTATTTATGGTGCTAAGTGACTATCATAGTTGTGCTATTGAGTATGTCCACCCAGTAGGGTTGGAAGTGTTATATGTCCACCCAGTAATGGTGTGAGTATGTTGAGCCTGAGGGCCTAGTACTAGATTTCGTCTGTTAGTACAAACCAATTCTTTCTTCTAATTTCATATTCATGTTTAAATAAACTTTGTATTTGTATAATTGTGTCTATTATTTACCTACAGTATTTACCGTTATTTCTTCCCTATTGCTTGATACTATCATTACACCTACCCACGAGCCTCCTATCGTCACGCTACCAATGGTGATAAATATAAGAGTAAAAGGAATTGTTACTGGCACACAGAGGCCCTCATAAATGGTGGGAGTTCAAGCCCTCATAAATGGTGGCAGTAGCAGCCCTCATAAATGGTGGCAGCTATGGTGATGTAATGAACATAGTATCGAGTTGGGAGGAATGACTGTGATACTGTAGTATTTAACTGAGTGATAACCATTTCTCTGTACGGGTATTTAATAACCATTCCACTGTAACTAATGAGTATTTCAGATTGCTAATAATTTTGTTCCATATTTTTCCGAGGTACAGCTTTTTGTGGTGGTTTGCAGAGAAAGTGAAATAAGTTCAAAGAAATACCTTGGAGTTAGGTTAGAAAAGTCTTGTTTAAAGTAAAAGGAAACCTGCAACAATAACTTGTACAGTGTGAATAAGGTTCATTAATATTGGAAGAATTTTGATGTGTAACAATCTGCAAAATTTTTTTTCCGTTGTTAACTCAGTATTACTTACAGACAGTGAATACATGTTTGGGCCATGGCACTAGTTGTGAAATGTTCCATCGTGGGAGTGCCCAGTGTTTTAATTCTGAGTGCTAACAGAAGCATTGCACTATATGCAAAGGTTAAGTGGATGCTAATTCTGTACTTGTCATATTCTTTAGTTATGTGTTAGGTAGGATATATATTCCATTTACTTAATATCTCAGGGCATTTTACAGTTCCTACTATTAATATTCCTATGTATATGCTATAATTTTAAAGTTATTTTAACCAGGTGCTAACGGGTCATTATTTTGTGTAACGTATGTTATGTGAACTCTAATGCCAGTATACTTTCAGAATACAGTATTATATATGTGAGGACCTTATGGTGATACGGTATATGGAAAATATTATACAAGTGTATGGACCCAGAATTGTGAGTACAGAAATTCGTGAAGTGTTCACGCAGTGTTGCACCATACTGAGTCTGTGAATGGCAAAGTGTCTAAGTGAATTTTTGATGCCATAATATTATCTTTTGGGAGATTAATAATCTGAACAGTAGTTTGAATAGTGGATGCATGGAGTGTTAGTCGTATTGCAGAAAATCAGTACCAGTCCTTGGGTCTTGAGTGAGCACTGTGCATGTATTGTATTTACAGTGGGATATACCTGTAGTATTGATTTGTTGTAACACAATGGCAGATGCTAACGCAAATAAGGGGACCATGACGGCCAAAGCCGCTGTTGATTTAGCAACAGAAGTCCAAGCTCTTCGGGCTAAACTCGCTGAGTCTATGGATACGATAAGGAGACAACAAGCTTTGCTTGATGAACGGAGGGAAGAACCGGCTGTACCTACTCGTCCTGCCGTGGTTCCACTTTTGCCCCCCCCTGCCATGGTTCCACTAGTACCTCCTCCGGCCGTGGTTCCACTTGTACCTCCTCCTGCCGTGGTTCCACTTGTACCCCCTCCTGCCGTGGTTCCACTTTTGCCCCCTACTAACGATATACCCAGCCGACCTCCTGGTCCCCATTACCACCAATACGTTCCGAGGCTGTCCTTGGACGACCTCGTTGGTCTTAACACAGACAACATCTTAACTAAATTCTGTAAGAGAGTAGAATATTGCGCAGTTAGCTCAAGGGATAGATGGTATGTAGCTACCGACCGCATGGACCAGCAGATTGAAGACATGGTCCAAGTAGAACTCGGTACCGATGAGGAAAATTGGGATAAACTTAAAGCAACCTTGCGGAAATTGTTTGTGAAACCAATCCCTCTGGAAGTTGCCTGGCAGGAATTTGCGCGGTTAGAGTACAATTTGGAAGATGATCCCCGGCGCTCTTTGGGCCAAATTAAATCAGCTCTCACAACCATTTTCCGCCGGTATGGGCCCAGGGAAGGTGAAGAACAAACGTTGAAAGATAAATTGTACCAGAAACTGCCAGAACAGTTGAAAGAGGAGTTGATATCTTACTATTCCCCTTGTTGTCCAGTAGACACGATGGCCGAACAATTGGAGAAACTCCGACATATCTATCTGAGAAGTAACAGAACTGGGTATCCTGGTATCCGGCCAGTTCACAAGCATGTGAACCAAGAACTTCCAATAAGTGAAAGAGCCAGTAGGGCCGAATGTAACGTAACAGGAGGAGCTTGTGGTACCAGTAGTAAGCGAGATCAACACGCGGTAGCCTTATTTGAAAGTCCTCGTAAAAAGTTAGTTGGAAAGCGACAGGGACCTTACTGTCCATATTGCCGAACACCGAATCATGATACTTCTACTTGCCCCTTAAATCCACCCCCACGTTCATGTTGGGATTGCTTGGAAGTAGGATGTCGGAGAAACAGTCAACGCTGCCCCGGACGCGCCAACCGTCGGCAATATCCAAAATATTGACATAAGCGGGTTCCTTCCAATGTGTCTCCTTGCATTTGGTTTACTGTAAATGAACGTGTCTGTCTTGCTTTAATAGATACAGGTAGTGAAGCCACCTTAATTCAGGAGAGCCTAGTAAAAACTTTGAATTTGCAACCCATCAAACCTTGTAAAGATAGATACCAGGGTGTTACGGGAGATGAGTTAAAAATTAAAGGTAAAGTAGTCATAACAGTACAAGTAACACCCCAGTTGCAAGTCAGACACCATGCTATTGTGGTGGATGATAAATACTTTAATGCAGAATTGCTATTCGGAGCAGATCTCCTTGGTAGATTGAGAGTAACCTGGGAACGTAAAAGGAAACTTTTCATTTGGGCAGGCCAGTCACATGAATATGGGAAAGTAGTAATGAGAGATCACATGCAAGGAATCAAATGCGTCAATAGATTGTCATTAAAGCCCGATGTACCTTGTCCACCACAGTTGAAGAGTCTCCATATTGATAGGAAGACTATTGTACGAGGCCACCATGCACCGATCTTATCCATCAAGGTGAAAGTAGAGATAGGTCAAATTCTGAGCATACGATTCACGCATAAGAGTTTCAACCAACAACCAGAGATATGTGTTAGAGTACAGCCAGATTCACGTATATATTTGCCAGTAAGTAATTGTACCGATAAATCAGTGTATTTGAGAGTTGGCACTGTCATTGGCGAATATGAGTTAATCCCAGAGGAGATAATCTCGTATGTTGACACTAAGGGAAATCACTTGGGACATATTCAACAGGTCTATGACAAATTGTGTAAAGTAAAGTCTTCAACTGAATTCTCCCTTTGTGCACCTCATCACCTAGCCATTCAAACAGAAGGGGAGAGGAGATCGTCAAACCAAGTAAAAGTAAATGTAGGTGATGATCAGAGAGTACCATCCTTTGACTGTGTAATTTGTGCCGGAATTCCCAACGGTACAGTAAAGAAGGTAAGACATGTCCAAGAGATTTCCAACAGTATGATACCGGAATGTGACGAAGTAAAAGGCGGAACCACTAGACAAGAGAAGTTGAATGAGTTAATTAGAAACCAACCGTGGAACCATCTAGACCGAGAAATGCGTAAACATTTGCGGAAAGTAATTCTAGCTCATGATTCCTTGTTTGTTCTAGGACCACATGAAATAGGGTCAATTGCTGGTATACCCGCTAACATTCAGCTCGCCAACCACAATCCTGTCCGAGGACCACAGTATAGACACCCAGAGAAAGCAAAAGAGATAATTAAAGAAATGATAACAGATATGAGGGATCGTAATATCATTGAACCATCGACTGCCGCCTGGTTATCCCCCATTGTTCTGGTAACAAAACCCAACGGTTCGAAGCGTATGTGCTTAGATTTTCGAGCGGTCAATAAGCATTTGAAGGTCGACATACAACCCTTGCCACGAATTGACGAATTAGTAGAGAAAGCTGCGGGAAATAAATATTATGCCACATTAGATTTGAAGGATGCATATTATCAGGTCATCCTTAACGACAGCAGCCGAGATCTAACAACTTTTAGCGATGGGTACAATCTATGGAGGTTCACACGCCTTCCGTTTGGGCTCTCAGCTAGTCCTGCCGTTTTCACTCGAGAAGTAAACCGAGTATTAGCTCCATTAGCAGTTGAAGACTGGGTACGAAACTATCTTGATGATGTAATAGTATGGGCTCCTGACTTCCCCACCTTGTTGCAGAGACTCACCAGAGTATTTGAGAGATTTGAAGAGATGGGTATTAAACTAAACTTGTCTAAATGTCAATTTGGCCATAAGCAAGTTAAATTCTTAGGACATGTAGTTTCAGAGAGAGGCATTGAGCCTGACCCAGAAAATGTCCAGGCTTTGACTGATTGTAAACCCCAACTAATGTTAAACAAGTCCGCCAATTTTTGGGTATGTGTGGATTTTACCGTAAACATGTTCCCGAGTTTGCCAAAGTAGCTTACTCCCTCACTGAATTAACGAAACAGACTGTTGATTTTGCATGGTCTAATGAGTGTCAAGAAGCATTTCAGAAGTTAAAGCAAGCACTAGCTTCATACCCAGTTCTTGTCAAGGCAGATATTTATAAACCATTCGAACTGCATAGTGATGCCAGCAATTTCTGCGTAGGCGCTTCCCTTAATCAGATACAAGAAGATGGCTCCTTGCGACCGGTGGGTTATTTTTCTCGAAAGTTAAAGCCGGCAGAAACTCGTTATTCCACCACAGATAAAGAAGCGTTAGGCATTGTATTAGCGTGCAGGTTCTTCCATCATTTTCTTTGGGGTACGCAGTTTACAATTAAGACAGATCACCAACCTCTAACCTCCGTCTTTAGAAAGAAAACCAAAAGTCAGCGAATGAACCGTTGGATCTTAGAAATGAGAGATTACGCTTATAACATTGAATATAAACCCGGTAGAGCTAATGTAGTGGCTGATGCATTAAGTCGACCAGTCAGAACCTTGAGAAAAGTCATGCACGACCATGTTGCCGCTCAATTTCCCACACTAGAAGGTTTCACACAGGCAGACTTTGGTAAAGAACAACACAAAGAACCCAGGTGGCAAGAGTTAAAACAGTATTTAGCAGGAGGTAAAATTCCGCAACATAAGTACCCAAAGGCCACCGTTGATAGCTTTGAAGTAATAAATGGAGTATTGTACCTAGTAAAAGAACAACTCGATAAAGCATTGAAGTATTGTCTCGTAATCCCGCAACATTTACGTAAAGCCGCATTAGAGTTGGCGCATGACAATGCCACCTCAGGTCATTTAGGACGGTGGAAGACCATCACCCGAGTAGCTAATTTGTTTTATTGGCCTAACTATCGTAAAGATTGTGTTGATTATGTAGCATCATGCGAGACGTGTCAAAGGTTCAAGGGAACTAAAGGACTTACGCAACGTTGGCAAGAATTACCAGTCGTAAGCAAACCACTAGAACGAATTTCGGTGGATTTGACTGACATGCATTCCGGGATCAATGATTACCGATATGTGTTAACGATCATAGATCATTACTCAAGGTTCGTTAACTTCTATCCATTGCGCACGAAGACAACGCAAGAAGTTACCCGTGAATTTGAAAAGTTTGTTAATGTCTTCGGTAGTCCTAAAGTAGTGATTGCGGATAATGGAGGAGAATTTACTGCCGCACAATTCAGGGAGCTCTGTCGATTAACTAACATTCAAGTGTATTTTACCTTGCCTTACCACCCCCGAGGTAACAGTATCACGGAGAGAATGCACCGAACTTTTAAGAACATTTTATCAATAATGTGTGAAGATAACCCGCGTCGCTGGCCACGATTCTTGGGTCCGACCCAATATGCGTTGAACACTTCTGTTCACACAACGACTGGAGTGCAGCCACACTTCGCATTCTTCTCCCGGCATGCACAGAGGCAAGTGGGAATTGAGTTACCAATAATAGAAAACGAGAGTACTGAAGGGTTGAGAGAAGCTCACAAAGTAATTAAAGAAACTTCTGAACGAATGTCTAGAGAATTCCGGAACGTAGCAAACCGAGATAGAGTCAATCAGACAGTACAGTTAGGGGAAACTGTTTGGGTGAGAGATGAAGTTACTATCCCAGGTACCAGTAGAAAATTAAATGCTAAGTGGAAGGGCCCATATACAGTAACTGAAGTAATACGTAATGGTGCAGCGTATGAGTTAACCCACCTTTCAGATGAGACAGAAGTAATTCGACGAGCCGCAGAAAAGGTGAAAAGATGTATCAACAGAGATATGTTTGTCCATGTAAATGACATCCAGGTTCCCCCTAATGATTCTTCCTCAGAATCAGAGCCTGATGAGAGAGATGCTATACGGGATGAGGAGAGAACAGTAGTTGCTCCTGCTCCCCGATTTCCCGTAAGGATGAGAAAACCAGTGGTGAGACTGGATCTTTAAAAGCAGTGAGCTTTTAAGTGACCCTCATTGGTTGATAATGAAGTGTGCAATCAGTTATAAGTAACTTGTGGTAAAGGGAGAGGTAAAGAATTGATGATTTTTTTTTATTAAAAGTATTTTGCAGAGGAAGGGTCAATTTGCAGTAAAGACAGAGATTGGAAGATGGATTGGCAGTTATGCAATCATCTGAAGGGTATCTGTTACTAGTATGAGTAAAGATACCAGTGGTGAATTCTCAAGTTCTGGTTGGTAAGTCCTACGTAGGCTGGGTGTTGTTGGTATATAGGTGTAGAGTTCGTGACTTTCAGGGAGTATTCGGGCATATAAATATGGTGCTATTACTTCTACATGGCAAATGCCATAAGTACAGACAGTTTTTGGTTTGGTGGTGTTCTCATGAGGACCGTTTCGTTAGCATTGAATTCTTGGGAATACCCGCTCGTTCGGAGTCCCTTGAAGGGTGCTGCCTCTCGCGAGTGCGACATAACTCTTTAGATTAAGGGCAACAAATCATTCCTTTGACTTGATGGGGTCCGTTCGTCTATGTCCTAGCTTGAGAAATCTATGTTAAATCTCAGTGTGTCCTGTCAGCATTTGACCAATCGCGTAAAAGAAACTTTCATAATCTATGAACATTGAAATTTGAGTTCTGTAAGGAAATTTTGAGTGTGCATTTTATCTACCGATGTGAGGGTGTATTTTGTAACATGTAACACCATTTATTATTATTATTATATGATATGAGGTATCTAACTCAAATCATTATTATTCTATGATGATGTACTTGACCCCATTTATTATTATATGATATATGTATGTAACCCCATTTATTATTATATGATATGATGTATTTACCGCCATTCAGTATTATTATGACATGATGTACCTAACCCCATGTGCTATTATTTTTGGTGCTATTTTGTAATATGTATCCCAATATATTTTTTATGAAGGTGTGTCACATTCTAATTGTATGTTAACAGATTTCCATTTCTTGTACCTAATCCTGACCACCGGTAGGGAATTATTTTTCTATTTTTATTGATATAATTTGTGCAATGTTTTGTATGAGGATTTATACTTTATATTAATGATTTAATATGTATGTCACTACTTACGTGTTTTCTGAACGTTACCGCATAATATGAATCTTGGGGAAGGAGGAAGCTTTGTAATGGTCATGATAAGAGCTAACCTGAAAACCTTAAGGATTCATATTACGCTCAAACGTCCACAAAACCTTCCGAGTCCCCCAGTGGAAACGTCCCCCGTTTTCTCTGTTTCCCCCGCCTTTGTCTATGGGAGCAGACGCTGTATGCTGGGACCTGTTGCCATCCATTCCTTTGTAATCAATTTAATTTTGCTTTCGATAGCTGAGTCAGAGCATTGTTAGTGAAGATAATAGTAGAGAATGAAAATGAGTTCATAGTCTCAATTTCAACGTCAGAGGGTACCGTAAATTAATTCATCGGAATAGGAGTAGGTGGACTCCCTGGTCTGGTTTGAGTGAGGGCACGCGGGCATTTTAACCGTTAGTAAGTGCCCGTCCCTTCATCCATACAGGTCCCTAACGCAGCCTAGGCCGTGTCTGTAGGGTGGATGTTGTATCCACTATGTCTGGGGAGATGTCCGAGGTCCAGTAGGATCAGTTACCTTCGTGAGACCCGGCCGTCAGACACTTCAGACCACCTATAGCCCCCATAGCTGGCTCGTCTGGCCCTAACGCTCGGTCCACGAGGTGACCCTGGACCACCAAGCCACACACCACTACCAGCCCCCATCATTGGTGGATGAGTGTCTAACTCAGTAGGGCTATATTTGTGTGGTGGAATTAACCCACTGGGATCTCCAGAGTTCGTCGGATAGTACTCCATGGTGGCTGGACCCCATGGCTGTTGCTTGAGTATCACTCCTGACGACTGAGTGTTGTAGTGGCAGTTGCCTAGTATTTATGGTGCTAAGTGACTATCATAGTTGTGTTATTGAGTATGTCCACCCCGTAGGGTTGGAAGGGTATTGAATATGTCCACCCAGTAATGGTGTGAGTATGTTGAGCCTGAGGGCCTAGTAATAGATTTCGTCTGTTAGTACAAACCAATTCTTTCTTCTAATTTCATATTCATGTTTAAATAAACTTTGTATCTGTATAATTGTGTATATTATTTACCTACAGTATTTACCGTTATTTCTTCCCTATTGCTTGATACTATCATTACACCTACCCACGAGCCTCCTATCGTCACGCTACCAATGGTGATATATAAGAGTAAAAGGAATTGTTACTGGCACACAGGCCCTCATGAAGGGTGGCAGTAGCAGCCCTCATAAATGGTGGCAGCTCAAGCCCTCATAACAGGTCCTTTGTCGGAGGTGGATTGAAAGTGAGTCTGCCCATGTAGAACATGACAAGCTTGTTGAACTAATCCTGCTAGAGGAGGTTAGAAAGTGTATCCCAGGCGACATTCGAGCACACTTGGATCAGAGAGGTATCTGTACCTTGGCTGATGCTGGTCCAGTGGCTGACCATTATTCCTTAACTAATAGAAATGTAAATTCCAGATCTTATGCTCCCATGTCCCAGTCCTTCACTTCCTTCAGCGGCCCACACCAACATCCTCTTGTCATACCGACCCGACCCTCAGGTTCTGTATCATCTACCCCGGGTGAGCCTATGGTCCATGGGACAGGTGGATCCACTCCTACTGGTGAGAGAAACTCTAGTTGCAGGTACTGTAAGAAGCCAGGACATGTCATCAGCGACTGTCTCAAGTTAAAGAAAAGAAATTCCTCTCACCAAGGATCCCCCGCTCTTTTGGTCAGGGTGGCCGAGCAATCGGAGAAATTATTGGAGCCCTGTGTCACTGTCCTCAGTCAGACTGTTGCCCTGAATGCTTCCCCCTCTTCTATGATATCAACCTTTGAACCATTTTGTTCTCCTGGTTCCTTAGCTTTGGATCAATTCAGTCAACCCATTTCTGTTAAACTCTTGAGAGACACAGGCTCAGCCTTATCTCTTGTTACTAAAGAAGCTGCTCCATTCCTGGATTCATGCTATACTGGTAGCTGGGTGCTTGTGAACGGTTTGACCGGTGGGTCGCGTATTCCCCTTTGTCAAGTGTACCTGCGGTCATCCATAAAGTCAGGTTATGTCACGTTAGGAGTAGTAGATAGCTTACCTGTAGAAGGGGTCTCTCTATTGATAGGAAATGACCTCGTTGGCGACATGATGTTCCCTAATGTTGTGATCTCATCTTGTCCCACTGCCGAGAATAATACTGTGCAGTTAGAAGTAGACTTTCCAGGGTTGTTCCCTGCGTGTGCTGTGACCCGTAGCATGAGCCGCAGTACAGAAGTAGAAGAGACTAGTGAAGTTGATGAAGTTTCCCTCCAGGACTGTGAGAAGTCCGAGGATAATCTTATCCAGCCGGACCATACTGATCTTGGTCTCAGTGAATTTTTTGAGGATTCCCCACAACCAGATAACCTCCAGAGTAGTTCTGATGGAGATAGGAACCCAGATGTCACTAGTTTTGGTTCCTCTCCCATCACTAGGAGTAAGTTTATTGAGCTACAAGCAGGGGATCCTGAGCTAGTAGGTTTTCTCAATAGGTCAGTCACTGAGACAGAAGCTGAGCAAGAATCAAATTGCTACTACACTAGGTCTGGTGTATTAATGCGGAAGTTCCGTCCCTCCAATTCTCCTGCCAATCACCCTTGGTTAGTTCATCATCAAGTTGTTATTCCCAAACCTTTGCGGCAGGACATACTTAGTATCGCTCATGATGGGGTGGGTGGTCATTTAGGAGTTAGGAAGACTTATGCAAAAATTTTATCCCAGTTCTTTTGGCCTAGGATGAAGAAAGACGTCAGCTCTTACTGTCGCACTTGCCATGATTGTCAGGTAGCGGGGAAACCGAACCCCAGTGTTAAACCATTCCCTCTGCAGCCTATCCCAGTCATTGAAGAGCCCTTTAGTAAGGTGGTCATAGATTGTGTCGGTCCCTTACCTAAGACCCCTCGTGGTCATCAGTTCTTGCTAACCATTATTGATTGTGCAACCCGTTATCCTGAAGCCATTCCCTTGCGCCGCATCACAGCGAAGAATGTTATCAAAGCCTTAACCCACTTCTTCACTCAAGTAGGCCTTCCTACAGTGGTGCAGTCAGATCAGGGTTCCAATTTTACTTCCCGGTTGTTTAATCAGGTAATGCAAACCCTGGGAGTCCGGCAGTTGAGGTCTTCGGCCTATCACCCTCAGTCACAGGGGGTGGTAGAGAGGTTTCACCAGACACTAAAACTCATGTTGCGCACCTTCTGTCTGGAGACTGGGAAGGATTGGGACGAGGGAGTTGACCTGCTTTTGTTTGCTGTTCGGGACAGTAAACAAGAGTCGCTAGGATTCTCGCCCTTCCAGCTCGTCTATGGACATGAGGCGCGAGGGCCTCTTAAGGTGTTAAAAGAGTGTTGGTTGAGTGATCAGAGCGCGACGCCCTTAGCTTCATATGTGGTCCAATTCAAGGAGAAGTTGCGTCTGGCTGTAGAACTTGCCCAGTCCAACTTAAGGTGTGCTCAGGTGAAAATGAAACTGCATTTTGATAAGGCCCATCAGGCAAAACCTAGAGAATTCCAAGTGGGGGAGCAGGTGTTGGCCTTCCTGCCCTTACATGATCACCCTTTTAAATCCAAATACAGTGGTCCATATGAAGTACTAGAAAAACAGGGGTCCGTGAATTATGTGATTAGCACCCCTGAACGGCGTAAGAAAAAACGCCTTATCCATGTCAATCTTTTAAAGTCATATCATGTTCGTAACGAAACCCTGGGAAAAGCAGTTGCTTGTGTTGATCAATCCTTGCCAAATTGTATCATTGTGCCAGAGTGTAAGGATGATAAAGATCAGTGTTTTTCTGAAATAATGAATGGGTCTAGTGTAAAAGTTGAAAACTCGACTATCTTGGAGGACCCCAGTGCTAAGTTGTGTCATCTCTCTAGTGACCAAGCCAATAATATAAAGTCTCTATTACAGGAGTATCTTATTATAGTTGGTGATTACCCACTCTCCTGTTCAGTGCTGGAGCATGACGTTGAGACCAGGGGAGCCAAGCCAATCCGACAGCATCCCTACCGTCTTAATGCCTTCAAGCGGGAGTGTGTGCGAGCCGAGGTACAGCGTCTTCAAGAGCTAGGCCTCGTCGAACCCAGCATCAGTCCATGGGCATCCCCTGTTGTTCTAGTTCCAAAGCCAAATGGGTCAATGCGGCTGTGTGGATTATCGCAAGGTGAATGCCGTCACTGAACCCGATGGTTATCCCTTGCCACGCATCGACGACGTGATCGACGATCTTGGACAGGCAAGGTACGTGACCAAGTTGGATCTCCTCCCGGGCTACTACCAGATAAAACTGACTGAACGTTCCAGGGCCATCTCTGCTTTTGTCACCCCTGAGGGGTTGTACCAATTCACAGTCCTTCCGTTTGGTATGCGGAACGCCCCTGCAACCTTTCAACGCCTCATGAATTTCATCACGTCTGGTCTGGAAGGTGTCCGCTGTTACCTAGACGACCTCATCGTCTTCAGCAGTTCCTGGGAAGATCACATGAGTCGTCTACAAGCCCTCTTCTCCGTACTGGCTGCAAGCAAGCTGACAGTGAACCTCGTCAAAACTGAGTTCGGCCATGCCCACGTCACTTTCTTGGGGCATGTGGTCGGACAAGGGGAAGTCCAGCCTATAGCAGCCAAAATTGAGGCAATTCAACAGTATCCAGTGCCAGGCGATAAGAAGAGTGTGATGAGGTTGCTGGGTATGGCGGGGTACTACCGCCGTTTTTGTCCAAACTTCTCCTCCGTTGCCTCTCCCATGACTGACCTGCTGAGTGGCAAGAAAACCTTCAAGTGGACTACGGCTTGCCAGGAATCTTTTGAGAATCTTAAATCCCTGCTGGTAAATGCTCCTGTACTACTTGCACCTGACCTCCAGAAACAGTTCACTCTCCATGTCGACGCCAGTGAAATTGGCGCCGGTGCTGTGCTTCTGCAAAAGGGTGAGAGTGATCAAGTGCTTCATCCGTTGTGCTATTTTTCTAGAAAATTTAACAAATATCAAAGAAACTATGCCACCATTGAAAAGGAGGCTTTATCACTGATCATGGCACTAGAAAACTTCAAAGTATATATTGGCAGCACTGCTTATCCCGTTCAAGTGTTCACTGATCATAACCCACTTGCTTTTGTTGACAAGATGAAACATACCAACCAAAGACTTTTGAGGTGGGCTCTATCACTTCAGCCCTATAACTTGAACATTTCCCATATCCGCGGAAAAGAGAACGTGTTGGCTGATGCACTTTCTCGAGTCTGATTATTTAGAAACTATGTGTATATGCAGATTATATTTTTGTTTTATTGTCATTGAGTACCTTGTGTTTATATTATGAATTATTTTGTTTCATATTGATTTAAACCAATTGTGTTAGTTATTACTTTCACTGTGTAGCTGTATATCCATTTTCGCTTCCAGTTAGTTGTAAGCTCACTTTTTTGGGGGAGGTGTCACGTGCCCGAGCGCTCGGGAACTCGCATAGCGTGAGGCATATGTTCACGCCTACATTTCATACAAGCTATTAATAAATTGTTAGTTGTACTTATTATATTATTATTGTTCTTAGTTACTTAGGTTAATTGTATATTTATGTATGTAATTTATATGCATCATTGTCTTACTCCGTTAAGTCAACTCAAGAGTAATATTAATTAATTATATAAAATATCCAGCAAATGTCCTGAATCACGTGATATGAGACGCTCTCCTCCCAGCGTGGGCACGCTTCGGCAGTAGCGAAAAACCGTGGCATAGGTTAGACGTGTCCATTCGTTCTCTAGCCTTGACCCTTGTCTAGTGCTTTATCCAGTCTTCTGCAATGCCCTAGGGCAGGGGTTCTCAACCAGGGGGGAATTCCCCCCAGGGGGGAATTCAGGTTTTCAGGGGGGGGGGGAAAAACTGATTCGGGAGCAAGAGATATGTTTGATGAGAAATCAATCACAGAATTTTGGCCTTGATGTGCGATTCCTACCCAAAAGTGGCAGAAAGAGCTATCCGTGCATTGCTTCCGTTTGTGTCGACATATCTTTGTGAGTCAGGCTTTTCAACTCTGTTGCAAATTAAAACGAAGCAACGTAGTAGATTAGAGGTAGAAAATGACCTGCGTTGTGCCCTTTCAAGCACTCCTCCGCGTATCCCAGAATTGGCGAAGAAAAAACAATCACAGGTTTCTCATTGACTGTAATCTTCATCTGAATAAAATTAATTACAAATTTACAATATCCTGGTATTCTATTGAACTTTTTGTTTATTGCATTATGCTTCAGTTTGGTCTGTTAAGTAATTCATTATAAATATAAAAAAAACTATTTTACTTTTATTCAAGTTTTATAAATCCATCAACATTTTCAATTGGCATTTAATTTGTAAAACTCCACTATAAAAATAATTCATGTAAAATTGTAAATGTATATGTACTAATATGGAAAAAATAAAGGATTTTCAGTATTATATGCATATTATTTGGAATGCACTTTTTGAGGCAGACAATCTTGGAAAGGAGGGGGGAATGACATTCTGACATGGTGAAAGGGGTGCATGGGGCAAACAAGGTTGAGAACCACTGCCCTAGGGGTATCAGGTATTAGTGACACGTTTAGTTAGGCCTAGGAAGGGATCCTGGTGGTAAGGTATCTCCTGTTTGGTAGGGATAATCATTTTGTAGTGATTGTTGTATATATATATTTCGTATGTCTGTGTAATATAGTAATGTTAAGTAATATTTGTTTGGTCTAACTCCTTACAGCATATTTTCGCCCTTCCGGCATCACTCCTATTTTATTATACACTTACTTATTCCCTTAAATTCATGTTTGCTAGTCATTACTCCCTTTAGAACATAAATTGAATTAATTAATTATCTTCCCTTTTGTGATTCACTTATTTCAACTGTTCTTACTTTTTCAAGTACATTTAGTTGAGTAGGTTTTTGGTGAGGATAATTATTGCCGTGTTCCCTATTTGTTCCTTTATTTGTTAATAACTGGGGTAGGATTCACTCCCCAAGTATAAAGGGTAGTGGGATCGCGACAATCACATATTTCACCTCTACAAATATCTGCTGTCATCTCATGGGACACCCTGCAATAGTATAAGGACGACATGGGCTAGGCTGACAAATTAATGTGACTTACCTGTTGGTGACGACTATGGTAGGAATGAGACCTCGGCATGTTTCAGTGTTCGACATCACCTCCTTCCCCTGGTGTGGATGGCGCCAACCTTGGTAACAACTTGTGTATTCTCCATGACTACCATTACTGGTAGTCACAGAGAATTAATTACTGGTGTGCCCATCAGTCGCACAGTCATAGCCATGAACGGCAGAGATATGGCCGTTGTAGTGTTTTATTTACCAGTAACACATCTCTCACCATGCTTAATAATATTAACTATCTTCATGACATTCTTATTGTTATCAGTAATTGCGGAATTCACGATGTTATGCTCCACCTACACACAGCCTGTTACTAGACTAACCCCCACCTCCTGCTCCCTCCCCTCTCCATGCCCCACATCCCCTCCCCCCCACACACTACAGTGGGCGACATCTGTTCGCCGACCATAGCATTTCCCCCAGCTGTTTCGAAACTTCAGACTCAAAGCCATTCGAACCCTCACTGTAGCTGGGTAGTAGACACGACTTTTGTGCACGATAGTACATCAGTACCAACGCCCAACAGCACTTCTGTGGCGGCCTCTTTAATTGCGGCACTCAACAAAGCGGAAGTGTTGTCCAATCCGGCAAGGGTTGGGTCTATCAGATTTTCTCTGGATATTGATAAGGGTGCGTGCGCAAATGTATTAGCTTTGGCATCCTATCAAGAGTTACAAAATAGATTTCCTCACCGAGATTTTTCATTTCTACCGATGACAACGACCTCGAAGGAGTTTCTGGGACGCAGCTGAACATGCAGGGATGGTAACTTTACCGTTACTATTTTCTAGACGTGGTATTCCCTTTTATGCAGATTTTTATGTAGTCCAGCAATTTAATTTACCAGTTGACGGGTTGATATGTCTACCGACACTTAGAACAAATTTTATAGATGTTCGTCCACGTAATAATACTATTACGCCGAATGGTGTTTCCTGCAATGCTAAGGCTAACTCTGTACCGTTGCTCTCCGCAAGGTTGAAAGTGTTATCCACCATACCCATTAGGAAGAAGGCGGATAACGAGTCAAAGCGAGCTCAAGACCTTACACTCACTTTCCCAGCATGATTATAGCAGCAAAAGTTGGAAGATTGTACCTGCAGTATTAACGGGTACTCTCCACTATCAGAATGAGGAACTCACCATGGCCACTGTTGTTTTACCTGACGTGTACACGGGGACTGATGTAGTATGTCTACCGAAAAAGTGCAAGTTTAAGGGTTTATCGTGCGAATTGATATTGAGCACGATTAGACCTGGTGGTTTAACAGACGTTCTAATTCTTAACAGAACAGGCGCTCTTAGAATATTGAAAGAAGGATGTTATTTGTGTGATTTTCTAGTTCACCACAACAATGTTGTATCACAGCCTACGTAATTCCCAATTGGTAGTATTTTTTCTCCACGTCAACAAACTAGGCAGGAGAGGATAGGTCAAATATCACCACATGTTAAGGTGATTGGTCATCCTCAAGGCAAGACTAGACTCTTAGAGCTGCTTGCCGACTACAAAAACATTGTAGGTTTACCAGGGGAACAGTTGGGGCACACAGATCTAACCTCACATCACATATCCTTAAAAGAGGGCACGAATCCAATCTACATACCAGCTTATCGACTACCACAATGCCAGCGACCCGTAGTTCAGGACACGGTTCAGGATATGTTGTACGAGAAGGTTATCACACATTCTAAATCTCCTTTCAATAACCCTTTGTTTTTAGTCCCAGGAAGGATTACGGCTGGCGCCCATTTATCTATTTTAGACGCTTCAATGAAAATACGATCCCAGATAGGTACCCTATGCCTGTCTTGAGTGATATTTTACAGTCCTTAGGCAAGGATAATGCTGTGTTTATCAATTTAGATTTGCTTAGCGGGTATTGGCAAATACCACTCGATGAAAAATCTCGAGAGGCTATTGCTTTTAGAACTCCTTTGGGCCATTTTGAATTTCTGACCTTTCAAAGGATTATCAACACCTTGTTTGCCGGATTGATAGGTACCACAGCCTGTGCTTACTTGGATGATCTCATAGTGGTCAGTAAGGATGTCGATACCCATCTTGTCAAACTGCGTGAAGTATTAAGAAAACTTTCCACAGCAGGTCTTAAAATTAAACTTTCTAAGTGTGAGTTTTTAAAATCCAGAATCCATTACCTTGGTCATGTAATTGACGGTGACGGCATTCATATAGTTGATGATAAAGTTAAAGCTGCATCTCAGTTTCCACGTCCTACATCGGTTGATAAGGTGCGTAGTTTTATTGGGTTATCTGGATATTATCATTCTTTTATTAAGAACTCTGCGACATTGGCGTCACCCTTAACTAAGTTACTGAAGAAAGATCCAATTTTTGTATGGAATACTGAACACGAAAATTAGTTTTGTTGCATTGAAGACAGCACTTACCAATGCCCCTGTTTTAGTATTTCCTGATTACTCTCAAGATTTCACTCTGTGTACCGACGCTTCGGGACTAAGAATCGGAGCTGTACTCAGGAAACTTTAGAGTGATTGCTTTTGCAAGTCGTAAACTTAATGATGCCGAAACACTTATTCAGTAACGCATTTAGAGCCGTTAGCTGTTGTGTGGGCACTGAAGAAGTTTAAAGACATTATCTTTGGTTATAAAGTAACTGTTTTTACGGATCATGCGGCAGTAACAGAACTCTTCCATGGCAGAAATCTATCAGGCAGATTAGCACGCTGGTATCTGACAATTCAAGAATTCAACCCCGATTTTGGGTATTTACCAGGAAGAGCGAATGTGGTCGCCGACGCCTTGTCTAGAAAAATTGCACCAGTGATGCCTGTATCTACGTTCACTCTTTCACAATTAGAGGATGAATAACGACGCGATCGTTTGCGGTCTGCAGTCGTTTTTGCTTTAGAGTCGGGAGAGGAAGTTATGCTTCCTAAATTGATTCTTCCGCTCAGTCAGTTTGAATTACGACATAACATACTCCATCGGTCCAAGAAGACATGTGAGGGTATAGTTACACAAACAGTCGTACCTGACACATTGTGTGAAACGATTATAACGTTGTTCCACGATGTTCCTCAAGCAGGTCACTAAGGACGTGACAAATGCCTTGCGGACATTAGAACATTTTTTTGGGGGGAAAATTATGAAGAAAGACATAGAATTGCACATTGCTAAGTGCGTGTCATGTGCTCAACATAAGGGTACTACAAGGTCACCGGCCCCAATTCTACAATATCCTACAACAGAACGTCCGTTTGACACAGTCCCAATAGACTTGTTACAACTTCCGAGGAGTCATCAGGGATCCTCGTACGTCCTAGTATGTGTGGATAATTTTTCTAGATTTGTGATTCAGTCCCACTGAAGGATATAATACTAGGGTGTGTCATACGGAGGCGAATTTTTTTTTTTTGGAGTTTGAAAAATCGGCCCATGGTATTAATGATGTAGTTCTAAGTTCTATGTGCAGAATCATGTGATATCTTCAGATTTGAAAAGTTTTCATTTTTTGCTAGGTAAATTTTAACTTGAAATCTTATGAAAATTCAGTATTCCCACCCTTTTACCAACACCACTAAATAGCTTATGTAAAGTAAAGTAAATGCATCAGGTTAATTTATTAGGATAAAAATGATCCAGAATAGTGAAACGAATGATCTTGACACATTTATTAAATTTAATATTCCTTTAGAAAACAAAATCATCAAATACAAAAACCGGTTTTACTACTACGACCCGGTGTTGCTGCACACCATAGAGAACATGTCATTCTTGCTTCTGTTTCTACTCATCACCTCTCTGCTGACCACCTGAGCTCGGATGTAGCCTTCCCTCCTCTCCTGGCTGTACACGTGACTGCTGGCCTCGCTCACTTGCTGTACACAACGCTCTATACTCTGGGTGTGCGAGGGCCAGGCAGGGACATGCATGGGGTTGTCCAGGAAAGCTCTGACTTGAACATTGGTGAGGCTGCAGGTAAGAGGGGGCTCACTGCCAGCCTGGATGTTATCCAGATCTATGAGATCAGTGAGGGTCTTGGCACCTAGATTGACTTCAGGAGTCTTCCTGACCCTGAAGGAATCGTCACCAACTGATTCGTCATGCCCAGATCCTCTCATAAGTCTCATATCCAAGATCTTTTTGACTGCCACTCTTCTCTCCTCCTCATCCTTACTGAAGAGCATTGTCTGCAGAACTGCCTCGGGATGAGCATACCAGAAAGATCTCCTCACAGTCTGCTCCATAATCTGAACAACCTTCCTTGGCTGACTCCTCAGGAGCTCAAGCTGGAAGAGAACATGCCTCGGACCTTCGGAGAACGATGACTTGACCTTGGTGTTGAACCAATTTGGCAAGTAGACACTCAGGATGAATTGGACAATAAGTCTCAGGTTGTGAAGCTGGTTCCCTTTCAGTTTATGATGAGCGACTCAAATTCTGCAGAACCTGAGAGCCGTTGTGAGCCACCTAGAATGTGAGACTGGACCTATCTGCAGGTAAGCAAGTCTATCAGGCATGACCCCAGTTTTGATGGCACTGCAAATCATGTAACCATAGTACTGGTCAGTACTCAGGTCGTCAATGACAGTATGTGCAAGCTCAACGAGTGGAGGGCCAACTGTGATTTTTTCAAAGCTCGGATTTATTTCTAACTCAGTGGCAGAGTCCAGCATCTTGCCAAGAGGACCAGACCATCTGTTGTTTGAAAGAGTCTTGCCATCCAGCTCCTGGATCAGATGTCTGAGTGGCAACTCGTTGGTGTGGAGGTCACAAACAATCCAGACCAGCTTCCTCCCAATCTTCCGCTCTATCCACTGTATGACCCCCCCTTGCCACCCTGTGTTCGTGTTGGTGCTGTCCCCTCCAATGGCCTGCAGGGTCTGGTCTACGTTCCTCCCTCTGAGCCAGTTCACAATGTTATCTGCCACTATCTCAGCTGGTTTCCTGATGTCATCTTTCTCTGGGTGAAATGCCACAAATACTTCCCTCCTGGTTCACTGCAGCAGGAGTAGTGTTCCTCCTTCACCATGGCAGGGAACAACTTGTCAGAATCTCCAACTTTCATGAACACTTTAGTGTCATCCCTTCTCCCATCAAAGAACAAACAATTGATTCCATTTTCTCTTATCCCCTTATCAAACTCCTCTTCTAGGTTACTGACAAGCTTCTCCTGAGCTCTCCTTACTTTGTTATGATCTATCACCAGGTGAACATCATCAGGTGTTATCAAACCACTGTCAACCCAGGCAGCTGTTGCTATCTCTGCAGTTTCTCTGAGACCAGTGTGGTGTCGCATGCTGGCCAGAGCTATGCTCGGGATATCTTTCCTATTTCGAATCTTATGCCTGGAAGGTTTGGGATCATTATTTTCTGGGTTAGGGACAAAGTCACCATTCTCCTGGTCAGCACTCGGATCAGCCATGGGGAAGTCATTAAACTCTGAATCAGCTTGACTCCAATCATCGGCCTTTTTTACCTCACCCTGGGCCTTCTCAAGTCTCTTTTCCTCGGCAACTCTTCTCCTCTTCTGTCTCTCTGTGGCAGCCTCCTCTCTCTTGGACTCCGGAATATCTTGGCTAGAAATCATGAGAGCCCCTATACTGCCAGTCTTCTCTCTCTGTGCTTTGACAAATGCCAGTTCGATCACAGGAATCTTCAGTTCACGCTTGCAAATACAGGAGATGTGGGCCTCGGATTTACAGTCACGATCGCATCCAAACTCAGGACAGAGAACAATTGGGCACTTGCAAGTAATTATGTCAAATAACTGGTCCAGTTGCTTGGCAAAGCTGTCCTTAACTGCAAGTTTTCCTTTCCCAAGAGAGATATCTCTTGCCTTTTCCCAACTGGCTAGCAGTCTCTCACTAATCTTCTTCTGACTTGTTATGACTGGAGGCTTGAACTGAGCGTTAGCCAGAGTGTACTGTGCCAAGACAGCTTTGGTCGTATCACTGGCAATGTCTTTGTTTGTGTAAGTTCTTTTGTTCTTTTCACTGATTTGCCTGATTAAAACACCGTATCTCAAAGCATCTCTCAATGTAGGCAACTCCAACTTCAGGAGCTCTCTCCCAGACCCAAGATAGTGACTGAGATGGCTGGATTTTTGGTTCCTCGTCCTGACACAAGCAGCCATCACAAATATTATCAACTTATAAATGCATCAGAATCTGAAACAGAAAAAAATATTGTTAGTTGGGTTGTTAAAGAATGAAGTCAGAAAGCAATGTTCACTATTTAATTGTAATGCACTAATGCAGCTGTACGTTAGATTTTCGATAAATTTCACGCTAAAATTTACCTAGCAAAAGGTTGCAAAATATTGAAACTGAAATTATTTTCTGTTTATATATACTAAAATCTACCAAAAAAGTGATGGGCCATTAGTTTTAGCTGATCTTCCCTCCTATGACACACCCTAATATAATAACCGAATCTGTGGCCTATGCCTTAGTGATGAATCTTATATGTCCTTTTACTACGCCAAAGGTTCTTCTCTCCGACAATGGATTGGAGTTCAAGAATCAGCTAGTAGCACAAATTTGTGTACAATATTGAATACAACAAAGTTTTATTACAGCCTATCATCCACAGGCTAATGGCCTTGCCGATAGAGCCACTCCCAAGATCCTAGAGATAATTCACCCGATTGTGTGTGATATGCAATACACATGGGAGGATTGGTTACCACAAGTTGGAGCGTCTATTAATGGGTCGATTAAGAGCTCTACCGGCAAATCACCTTACTATATTGTTTATGGCATAAACAAACGTCTGCCTTATGACGTACTTACTAACAAGCCATACCCTCTTTATAATATGGATGATTTCGCTACAAAAAAGATCAGCGTTTTTACAGATATTCATGGCCAAGTAAGAAAACATTTTGCAGCATCACGCGCTGATATGATATTTAAGCAACATAAACAGGCTAAGCCTGTCTTGTTAGAAATAGGCGATGCTGTTATGGTGAGAGAACCTGAGAGGAACTCTAAGCTTTCAGCCAAATTTTCTGGTCCAAAGAAGTTGGCAACAAGTTTAAAATTTGGAAGCCTATTGCACAGACCGCAGATGTAGCACATGCGGATCGTCTTAAAAAGGGCCATAAGGATTTACTACCTAAGGATGGTAATGATGTCATAGACACGTCCCTTCCAACGAATGTTTGAATTGAATTGAATTGAATTGAATTGAATTGAATTGAAACAGTTTATTTAGCCAGAAAAACAGATACAAAGTGGATAATAATAACAATATTAACATGGCTGAGCCAGTTGAGAACCTGAACTCTCTTTTAGGCACCTGATATATACTATAGATTTACCTCAAGGAAGTATTATGCAACATTTAGCATCATCTGGAATAGTACAATAGCATGGTAGTAATAAGAACATCTCATAATGTTACCACGGTTATCACTTCAATATTTATTTATTTATTTTTATTTTTTTTATTTACATAAATTACAGTGGAATTGAAAAACATGAGTAGAATAGGGGATCAGTACAACATGGGTTGTACAGTAATAAGGTTGAACAAGAGGACAGAGCTGTCAGGATTATGACTAGTTGGCAATTATGTTTATTGCAATGGTAATTACTTATCAATTTACACGATAATTTCCGATAAAACGATTTTGATGGAGCAAAAAAAAAAAAACAGGTACTGTAAATATAGTAGGTGTTACAAGAAATATTAATACTTACACAATAGATATTTTTTTAGAGATGATTTAAAGGAAGGGAGCATAGTCTTTGCTCTGTTGGGTGGGGCTAAGTTGTTCCACACCTTCACACAGTGATATTTTATGGAGGTCTGGGACTGAGAGGAGCGTTTGTGTGATATATTTTTTCAAGTAGGTCATTGTCCGTACAACTCTCTTTTGTGCAGTAACCAGAGATAGTGTTTTTGAAGAGCCAGAGGCCTCCCATAGTGTGTGACAGTGTATCAGGTATTGGTAGACAAGATCATGATAGATTTCTTTCATTGCTGTGAGAGTGACTGACGAGTGTGATACATCATACCGCAGTGTTTATTGACTTTACTGTTAATGGCTTGTATGTGGTTTCTCCAGTTAAGTTTCTCATCAACAATAACTCCGAGGAATTTAGTATTTTGTTCGCGTTTGAGGACTGTATTACCAAGGTACAGGGGGGCCAAGTCTGGGGGTAAGTTTTTCCTTCTGTGAAAGATCGTGTAGTGGGTTTTCTCAAGGTTTAAGGTCAGTTTATTACGTATTACCCAGCTCCTGACTTTAGTTAATTCAGTGTTCATAGTTCTCATCAAGCAATGGAGGTCTGAGTTGCTGGCATAGAGATTACTATCATCTGCAAATAAGTTGTATTTTATGAGTGAGCTGGCGTGGACTATGTCATTTATGTACAACAAAAACAGTACTGGACCTAGAATGGAACCTTGGGGGACTCCATACATTATGACATACAAGATTGGCGAGGAGTCAGATTGGTGATTATTATAACAGACATACTGCATCCTTTTGGCCAGATATGAGGTAAACTAATTGTGGGACAGGCCTCTAATGCCGTAATGTTCAAGTTTTGAAAGGAGGATGGTATGGTCGATAGTATCGAAGGCTTTAGAGAGGACCAAGAATATACCGACTGTGAACTGACAACCATCATAGGAACTTAAGATGTCATTAGTAAAGGATAGCAGAGCACTCTCAGTCGACCTTTTAGCTCTAAATCCAAACTTGGAGTCTGTAAAGATGTTATTGGCATTGCAGAATGAATTTAGTCTATTACATGCTAGCTTTTCCAGTATCTTACTCAAGGCTGGGAGGACTGATATGGGGCGGTAATTCTTGAAGGGACCTTTGTCCCCAGATTTTATATATGCTGGGTGAACTTTAGCAATTTTCAGTTTATCAAGAAAGACACCACTAGTGAAGGAGGAGTTTCAAATGTGTAGGAGAATAGGTAGTAATAAGTGGAATACTTTCTTAATGATGCTCATTGGTATATTGTCTTCGCCTGCTGCTGCATCTTTGGACATTTTTATGATGGCCAGTAATTCATCTGCTGTGACAGGGGATAAGAACAGCTCATTTTGCTGTCTGTTTTGCAGGTAGGCTCTAAATTCCTCATGGTGATCAGGGATGCTCTCTGCTAAATTTTTGACAACATTAATAAAATATTCATTGAAGTGGTTGGCAATGGGGGAGGGTTCAGTTACAACTGAATCATTTATCATACAAGCTGAGTGGGGGGCCGAAGGCTGAGTGTTCCTGTTCTGAATAGAATTTATTATGACATTCCAGGTTTTCTTACTGTCCCTTGATGCTGACTGGAGCTTATTTGTATAATAGTTACGTCTGGCTTTTCTAACTGCTTGAGTTACTCTATTTCTGATACTTCGGTAAGCATCACCGAAAGTCAATTTCAATTTCAAAAGTCATGGTTATTTTTGCAAATTTCCTTTTGAGTTTGTGTTTTTCTTTTATCATTATCTTAATTTCGCTTGTGATATAGGGTTTGGAAATGGATACAGTTTTCACTGACTTAGTCTTGAGCGGGAAGCATTTATCAAAGCAAGCATTGAAGATGCAAGAAAAAATGCAGCTGTTCACGTGAGGGTTGTCGGAGGCATAGACAAGATCCCAGTTAGCATTCATTAGGTTGTTTTCAAACAGGAGCATGTTGTCGGTGCAGTAGTCTCTGTATTGGATTGGAACTCTACTAAACCTTTCAGGTCTTGTGGCTGTTTTATACATGGCAAAAACTGGGAAGTGATCTGAGATATTGTTATAAATAATTCCACTTGCAAGATTGTTAGGAGTGTTGTTAATCCATATATGATCTATCACAGTGGCAGGGGTGGCAGTTACTCTAGTGGGTTTAGTTATAGTGTTGAAGAAGAGTTTAGAATAACAGGTAGCAAGAAAGTCTAATACTGAGGTGTCAGTTTCTGATTTTAATAGATCGAGGTTGAAATCTCCTGCAATGTAGCAATGTTGCCTCTCTGAACTTATGATAGAGATAAGCTCCGAAAATTTATCAAGAAAATTCCTTACATTAGTGTGGGGTCTTCTGTATATTACTCCTACTAGGATATTTCGTGTGTCGTTACGTAATTCAATGAAAACACTCTCCATGTACTCCAACTGAACCTTTAAATCATCTCTTACAGAAGTGTTATACTTGATATCAATATATAGGGCGACACCACCACTGTGTCGTGAAGTGTTGACGCAGTGTCTATTATAATTAGGAATGTTATACAAATGGTCAATATCGCTAGTGAGTTTGGTCTCACAGAATCCTAGTACATTAAAATTGTGGGCAATAGAAGATAAACACTGATCTAAAAAGGCATCTAGATGAAGGGGAATACTGCTGATGTTATGGCTAATCAAGGCGAAGGAATGAGGTATTGGAGACTAGAACTAAACTCGGGGGAGTCAAGAAAGTAATAGGTACAGTTTGGGTTGGTGTAACCCAGTGAGTTTTGTAGAAAGGCATCAGGATCGATATGAGGGAGTATTGTGTCGACACCATGGGAATGACACTAGCATCATCATTGTGGGAACATTGATACTGATTAAGGAACAGTAAAAACTCAGGGTCACTCATGAGTGAAAAAGGAAGATCTAAGAACATTATAATAGTAGGGTGTGTCATAGGAGGGAAGATCAGCTAAAACTAATGGCCCATCACTTTTTTGGTAGATTTTAGTGTATATAAACAGAAAATAATTTCAGTTTCCATATTTTGCAACCTTTTGCTAGGTAAATTTTAGCGTGAAATTTATCGAAAATCTAACGTACAGCTGCATTAGTGCATTACAATTAAATAGTGAACATTGCTTTCTGACTTCATTCTTTAACAACCCAACTAACAATATTTTTTCTGTTTCAGATTCTGATGCATTTATAAGTTGATAATATTTGCGATGGCTGCTTGTGTCAGGACGAGGAACCAAAAATCCAGCCATCTCAGTCACTATCTTGGGTCTGGGAGAGAGCTCCTGAAGTCGGAGTTGCCTACATTGAGAGATGCTTTGAGATACGGTGTTTTAATCAGGCAAATCAGTGAAAAGAACCAAAGAACTTACACAAACAAAGACATTGCCAGTGATATGACCAAAGCTGTCTTGGCACAGTACACTCTGGCTAACGCCAGTTCAAGCCTCCAGTCATAACAAGTCAGAAGAAGATTAGTGAGAGACTGCTAGCCAGTTGGGAAAAGGCAAAGATATCTCTCTTGGGAGAGGAAAACTTGCAGTTAAGGACAACTTTGCCAAGCAACTGGACCAGTTATTTGACATAATTACTTGCAAGTGCCCAATTGTTTCTGTCCTGAGTTTGGATGCGATCGTGACTGTAAATCCGAGGCCCACATCTCCTGTATTTGCAAGCGTGAACTGAAGATTCCTGTGATCGAACTGGCATTTGTCAAAGCACAGAGAGAGAAGACTGGCAGTATAGGGGCTCTCATGATTTCTAGCCAAGATATTCCGGAGTCCAAGAGACAGGAGGCTGCCACAGAGAGACAGAAGAGGAGAAGAGTTGCCGAAGAAAAGAGACTTGAGAAGGCCCAGGGTGAGGTAAAAAAGGCCGATGATTGGAGTCAAGCTGATTCAGAGTTTAATGACTTCCCCATGGCTGATCCGAGTGCTGACCAGGAGAATGGTGACTTTGTCCGTAACCCAGAAAATAATGATCCCAAACCTTCCAGGCATAAGATTCGAAATAGGAAAGATATCCCGAGCATAGCTCTGGTCAGCATGCGACACCACACTGGTCTCAGAGAAACTGGAATAGCAACAGCTGCCTGGATGACGGTGGTTTGATACACCTGATGATGTTCACCTGCGATAGATCATAACAAAAGTAAGGAGAGCTCAGGAGAAACTTGTCAGTAACCTAGAAGAGGAGTTTGATAAGGGATAAGAGAAAATGGAATCAATTGTTTGTTCTTTGATGGGAGAAGGGATGACACTAAAGTGTTCATGAAAGTTGGAGAGTCTGACAAGTTGTTCCCTGCCATGGTCAAGGAGGAACACTACTCCTGCTGCAGTGAACCAGGAGGGAAGTATTTGTGGCATTTCACTCCAGAGAAAGATGACATCAGGAAACCAGCTGAGATAGTGGCAGATAACATTGTGAACTGGCTCAGAGAGAGGAACGTAGACCAGACCGGGCCATTGGAGGGGACAGCACCAACACGAACACAGGGTGGCAAGAAGGGGTCATACAGTGGATAGAGCGGAAGATTGGGAGGAAGCTGGTCTGGATTGTTTGTGACCTCCACACCAACGAGTTGCAGACATCTGATCCAGGAGCTGGATGGCAAGACTCTTTCAAACAACAGATGGTCTGGTCCTCTTGGCAAGATGCTGGACTCTGCCACTGAGTTAGAAATAAATCCGAGCTTTGAAAAAATCACAGTTGGCCCTCCACTTGTTGAGCTTGCACATACTGTCATTGACGACCTGAGTACTGACCAGTACTATGGTTACATGATTTGCAGTGCCATCAAAACTGGGGTCATGCCTGATAGACTTGCTTACCTGCAGATAGGTCCAGTCTCACATTCTAGGTGGCTCACAACGGCTCTCAGGTTCTGCAGAATTTGGGTCGCTCATTATAAACTGAAAGGGAACCAGCTTCACAACCTGAGACTTATTGTCCAATTCATCCTGAGTGTCTACTTGCCAAATTGGTTCAACACCAAGGTCAAGTCATCGTTCTCCGAAGGTCCGAGGCATGTTCTCTTCCAGCTTGAGCTCCTGAGGGGTCAGCCAAGGAAGGTTGTTCAGATTGTGGAGCAGACTGTGAGGAGATCTTTCTGGTATGCTCCTCCCGAGGCAGTTCTGCAGACAATGCTCTTCAGTAAAGATGAGGAGGAGAGAAGAGTGGCAGTCAAAAAGATCTTGGATATGAGACTTATGAGAGGATCTGGGCATGACGAATCAGTTGGTGACGATTCCTTCAGGGTCAGGAAGACTCCTGAAGTCAATCTAGGTGCCAAGACCCTCACTGATCTCATAGATCTGGATAACATCCAGGCTGGCAGTGAGCCCCCTCTTACCTGCAGCCTCACCAATGTTCAAGTCAGAGCTTTCCTGGACAACCCCATGCATGTCCCTGCCTGGCCCTCGCACACCCAGAGTATAGAGCGTTGTGTACAGCAAGTGAGCGAGGCCAGCAATCACGTGTACAGCCAGGAGAGGAGGGAAGGCTACATCCGAGCTCAGGTGGTCAGCAGGGAGGTGATAAGTAGAAACAGAAGCAAGAAAGACATGTTCTCTATGGTGTGTCATAAGGAGGCGAATTTTTTTTTTTTGAGTTTGAAAAATCGGCCCATGGTATTAATGATGTAGTTCTATGTGCAGAATCATGTGATATCTTCAGATTTGAAAAGTTTTCATTTTTTGCTAGGTAAATTTTAACTTGAAATCTTATGAAAATTCAGTATTCCCACCCTTTTACCAACACCACTAAATAGCTCATTTAAAGTAAAGTAAATGTATAGGTTAATTTATTAGGATGTCCTGGGAGGCCGCCTCCACCCACAAAAGTGGTCTCACTCAGTGATGCCAACAGCAACACTGCGGGGTCGCCTCCAGCACCTGAAATCAACAGCAACACCTTCCCACCCAGGGGGCAGTGTTTCAGGTGCAGGGAGGAGGGTGTGACGGCCTTGCACCCCAGTTGTCCTGGGAGGTCGCCTCCATCCACAATAGCAGTCCCACTCAGTGATGCCAATGCGGCCGGATCGCCTCCACCACCTGAAGTCAACAGGCACAGTGACTCTCCTTCGTTAGCCAATGCAGGTTAGTTTAAAGCCTGCCAAGTAAGTGGACCAGTGAACAATGACAGTGATAGTGTTAGTGGAGCTTCTGAAGGAGCTGGTGCCTCCTCTCATAATGATGCCAACTTGAGGGTGAGTAGCCAGAGCGAGACCGATAGTGATGGAAGCATGGATGGGGAGAATGAGCCCCAGACTGCCAGCGTGGTCTCTATAATAGTCCCAGGTCTGAAGACTGTCCATGACCCTGTACGTTTTCCATTGTTTACGGGGGAGGAACTTGCGGGACTGATGAAGGAACCCGCGTAAAAAAATCCTACTGGAATAAGGGCTGTGAAGAACATTATCAGGAAATCCAGAGGTACAGAACTTGGACTGGTCAGCTTATTGGTCAGGTTGATCTATGAAGCCAGCGTGCGACTCTCTACGCTAAATTCAAGGTGGGAAAAGTAACACGAACGCTTAGGTTCATTTCATGGAACATCCGGAGTGTTAATCGCAGAATTAATGAGCTACAATGGTTTGTTAAAGTTTTGACATTGATGTAATTGGTTTACAAGAACCTTACACATCCAGCACCCAGAAGAAAGTTGCACCCAGGATAGCTGGGTTTACAGCATATAATAGTGGAGCAGGAAGTGGCCTGCTCACTTATGTAAAGAATGGTCTGGTCTGTAAATAGATTAAAACTCACAATGATGAAAGTATTCACTATCAACAATTTACAGTAAAGACAGCAAGCAGTCAATTTTCGCTGTATAACATCTATGTTCGGTGTAATGAACTGCGACCGGACGTGTTACCAAAGCCATCAGGTAACAATGCTATGCTGTATATGGGTGACTTTAACTCTCCTCACACTGTCCTCGGTGATGTCCAGTGTAACTCTCATATCACTGTATACGACACAGACAAAGTGACACATCTGATGGGGGGCAGACTTGATTATGTGATTGGGTATAACCTAGTAGACAGTAATGTCAAGGCTAAGGTCATCTCAGACCATCTAGTCAGTGATCATTATGCAATACTTACTGAGTACACTGTTGCTGATGTCAAGTGTGAACCCCATCCTGTATGATATATATGGACACAAAGTAGTACATTCAGCTGTATATTGTTATATTACTATTATTAATTATGTATAGTAAAGTATTACAGAACATGTATTAATTCTATGTAATATTCCATTTATTGTGCACCATATTATGTATATAAATTATCACATTTATACTTTATGTATTCAGCTTGTGAATGCTGGCATCTGTATAGGCCAGTGCGTAGTAATACATAGATAGATGTAGAGGTAGTTAAGACCGAGTCCTGGTGGTGTGCCCACAGGCTTCCTGTGTCCTACTGTAATATTATCTCCCGTACGAGAATAGAACCTACTTTTAAAGACAACAAGTGTTTGTATATACCCTCAGTAGTATAGAACATTCTTTGGGTATCTGGCAATACGCTAGATGGCGCAGTGATTATTTCTCAGTGAGATTCAGTGGACCAAGCCTTCCCCGGACTCTGTTTATGGCGTCTCTTCCACTTCAGCCGACAGCAAGACTACTACAAGCCTCTAGACTTACAGTGTTGTGAAGTGCTATGCTGTGAAGTGAAGTGTTTTGTGAAGTGTTGTGCTGTGTATTTTAGTCATAATTGTCTGTGCAAGTTGCGGTCAGATGACTAAGGGAGCGACCCGACAGTACGTGCTCTCCCGTCTCTGGTCTGAGGGTGACTGAGGAGCTACGCGACGCTGGCCACTCGCTCCTACGTCTGGCAGCGCGCCAAGTCTCTCCCCTCCCGCCAGACACACACACACGCATTCACCTTATATTAAATTCTTGTGACTTACGTCAGTCTTCTGTAATTCTGTGCATAGATTACGAGGGGCTGACCCGATCTTTTGCACAGATAGAGTACAGAAGCAGTCGGCATGTCTCACAGGGATCATAACGATACCCTGGACGATGGGGTTACGAGTTTTAGTGTGGGAGACATCTCCCCATGCACGATTACGCCCCACGCCCCCCACAGTGACAACGCCGAGTCACCCACAGAATCTCCTCGCTCGTCGCGAGCCAGCTCTCCTGCGATGCATGCGTCCACAGATCTCCTTCAACTGATAAAGTGGATGGAAACTTCTCGACGCCGGGACGATATTGCAAGGAGAGAAGAGGAAGAAATTAGGTACAAAGAGTCTGAAAGACGACGCCACAAAGAGGAACAAACACGCAGAGAACTCGAAGACATACGTAGACGTGAGGATGACCTTAGAAGACAGGAGGATCAAGCCAGATTTGAAGTCTTGATTTCTCTGTTAGCCTCCCCACAACATTCTACCGTACAAGATTCGTCTGCTACAACTGATGTTGATGCGACTAGAGGTACTGGTACCTCATTTCCCAGAGTCGGAACAACACCTCAAAAGGCTGCTGTACAGACGCCTCCCTCTCTGATGTCTGACGCTTCTTATCAGATGTTTCGGGAATGGCGTCGACGTTGGCAAGACTACGCAACAATGGTTGACTTGTCCAGTTTATCACAGCCGAAACAAATGATCCAGCTTCGTATGTGCTTGTCCTTAGAGACACAACGTACTCTCGAGCACACACTTCAAGTGCCTCCTACGACAACTCTGACGGTAGAGGCCGTGCTCGACAAGTTGCAGGAACACGTCAAGGGACAGCGCAACGAAGCACTCAGGAGAAGACAACTCCTCCAATGTAAACAGCTTGATGGAGAATCTTTTGACGCGTTTTTTGTAAGGCTCAAAAGGTGTTCAGAGGAAGTTGATGTTTGTCCCGGACATTCTCAAGTCTGTGAAGAAACACAACTTAAGACAATTATCTTAACGGGTGTCCGAGATGAAGAGCTAGTTCAGCGTCTCATTTCCCTCGACCCCACTTCCTCCCTTCAAGATGTTGTTACGAAATGTCGAGCGTACGAGGCCGCCAGGTGTGCGACTTCAGCTTTACGCTCACAGCCTGACCAGGTGAGGGCAGTGTCTTCCTACAGAAAGGGTAAGAAGCAGCAAGGTAACCCCACCCCTCACCCTCCAGCCACACCTTCAGCAGCAGCTTTGTGTAACAGCTGTGCGAGACAGCATAATGCCTCCCAGTGCCCAGCTGCTCAAAGCGTGTGCAGAAGTTGCGACCGCCAGGGTCACTGGGCTTACACAGTCAAGTGCCCTGCTAGCAAAGTTCAGTGTAGACTTTGTGGTCGTGTGGGCCATTATGACAAATGTTGTCGTAAGAAGACACATAAAGGACGCCACCTAGGATCCAAGAAGTCATCCTCAGGTAGTGCTGGCGCGCCCCCTCCTTCTGGCAAGCATCAAGACGCTGTGTCCAGTCGTTCCTGCCGTCGTGTACGTAGTTCCACAGACACGACGCCCCAGCACATCAATGTCGTCATTTCTTACGGTAACTCGTCATCCAGTCTTCAGATGTTACCTGACACCGGTGCTGACGTCTCAGTAATTGGTCCACAACATTTAGCAAGTTTGGGAATACCCCGGAGCAACCTACAGCCCCCTCCTCAGACAACGAAACTGACAGCTGATGGTTCCAAGATGGCTCCAGCTTTGGGATCTTTCTGGGCTACCCTTACCTTTGGTAAGCAGTCTTGCTCAGCCCGGATTGATGTTCATAATGGTATCCCGACTCCGCTTTTATCATATGGCCATTGTCAAGAATTGGCCATTATTTCCAAGGAATTCCCTAAACCTATATTGAAGGCCGTCTTCACATCAGAAGAGTCTACAGCACCGGATGCAGACAAGACTCTTGAAGATCTCCGCACCGCAGCCTGGGCCGACCCTTCCTACATCCGGCTCGTCGACTGTGTGTCTCAGGGATTTCCATCGAATCGATACGACCTTCATGAATTGCTACTCCCGTACTGGAAAATACGCGAGGACCTCTATTGTGATGGAGACCTCGTCTTGTATGGTCCACGAGTAGTTATTCCTGCTGCCCTACGCCGCCGTACCTTGGCCCGCCTTCACGACAGCCATCGAGGAGTGGAGGCCACCAAGCGACGGGCGAAGCAGACTGTATTTTGGCCCGGAATCAACGCGGACATTGCAAGTACCGTCCGTGCCTGTGAACCGTGCCAGATTCTGCAACCTAGCCAGCAACAGGAACCTTTAATGTGCGACGATAACCCTTCAAGACCCTTCGAGTCTGTGTCGGCCGATTTCTTTGCAGTTGCAGGGAAGTCCTTCCTCGTCATTGCCGACCGACTGTCTGGATGGCCTGTTGTCGTCCCCTGTGGTAGTGATACAACGGCTACTGCTACCATCCGGAGCTTCAGGCATTACTTCAGAGAAGTTGGTGTTCCCCTCCGCCTCAGGACTGATGGAGGACCCCAGTTCACCAGCCACGAGTTCCGGGACTTCATGGACCGTTGGGGAGTCCGTCATGTCGTGACCTCGCCCCACTACCCCCAGGCGAATGGACACGCTGAAGCCGCAGTCAAGACTGTGAAACACCTGATCCTTAAGGTGTCACCCTCAGGAAATATCGACTGCGAGGACTTCGATCGAGGTTTGTTGGAGTTACGCAACACCCCGAACTTCACCGGACGCTCCCCAGCCCAGGTTCTATACGGACATCATCTCAGGTCTTGTGTTCCTGCCCACCCGAAGTCTTTTTCTCAAGAGTGGCAGGCCAAGACTGAAGAATGTGACCGCCGTGCAGCAGAACGAGCCGCAGATGTCGCTGCTCGGTACGACTGTCATGCCCGCCCCCTTCCCAGGTTGAGTATCGGCCAGCAGATCAGGATTCAAGATCCGGTATCTCACCGCTGGGACAAGGTTGGGGTTGTCATGGGTATTGGCCGGTCCAGGGACTACCAAGTGCGTCTTCCTAGTGGTAGAGTATGGTGGAGGAACCGTCGTTTCCTCCGACCTGTGGAGCTGCCTAGTGTTGACCCCTCCCCAGTTGAGTCCCCTAATGTTGATGTCTCTAAAGTAAATCCATCCCCACCTTGTGTTTCTGCCCCAGTACTCCGCAGGTCCGAGCGACTCAGAAACAAATGGTCCGCTCAAGATGAAACTATGAGCGTATAGGGGGGAGGGAGGTGTATGATATATATGGACACAAAGTAGTACCTTCAGCTGTATATTGTTATATTACTATTATTAATTATGTATAGTAAAGTATTACAGAACATGTATTAATTCTATGTAATATTCCATTTATTGTGCACCATATTATGTATATAAATTATCACATTTATACTTTATGTATTCAGCTTGTGAATGCTGGCATCTGTATAGGCCAGCGCGTAGTAATACATAGATAGATGTAGAGGTAGTTAAGACTGAGTCCTGGTGGCGTACCCACAGGCTTCCTGTGTCCTACTGTAATATTATCTCCCGTACGAGAATAGAACCTACTTTTAAAGACAACAAGTGTTTGTATATACCCTCAGTAGTATAGAACATTCTTTGGGTATCTGGCAATACGCTAGACATCCTAAGCTCAGAATTAACATCCCAGATAATCTTAAACTGCACTTCAAGGCCTACATCCACAGATGGTATGCTGGATATACACCTGGGTCAGTGGATGAATTTTGCTGTGAACTTGTAAATGTCATTACCACATATTATACCACCTGGGTTAAGTGAAGGAGGAAGGGGGGCAGCACTAAGCCACCTCTGTGGACACATGACCTCATCCTCACCAAAGAAGGAGAGAATGTAAAACAGCTTGCCAACTCTTATAAGCAAAATAAAACTAGTGATAACCTCTTGGCATTCCTCAAAGCTAACAGAGAATTTCGTGAACTCAAAGGTCAGGTGAGAAACACCTATTGGGAACAATTCTTACAGGGGATTAATAGAACAACCACTCTAGCAGAAGTGTGGAACAAAATTAGAGCCATTACCAAGTCACCCACCCCAGTCCAGCTTCATCACAGCCCTGCAGAATATGCTGACATGCAATGGTCTAGTGCAGGGGTTTTCAAACTATGGGTCCCGACCCTTCAGTGGGTCGCGAAATAAATAAATTGGGTCTCAAAATAAAAATGGGTCGCGAAAATAAATAAGAAAAAAAATAAAATGGGTCGCGAAAATAAATAAGAAAATAAAAATAAATGCACCATAATTTAGGCTTGGTTATTGTAATGTACACTCCACAGTCTAGGAAGCGACAGCAAGGAGAGCAGTGTTTGTCTTTGATTTACTCATTTCATATCATTACACTTAGGTTTAATGGGTCGCAATTCAAATTGTTGTTCTGGCTGTGTTCTGCCTCCTGACATACAACAATATCTTAACACCACACACATTAATAGGGGTTTCAATATTGAAATAGCCTGTTACTCACCAGACCTTACCAACCAGTTTCCTATAACGCACCACGAACTAACAACAGCACTAATGAAAGGTGAGTCATCCTCCCCTGGTGAGGATGGCATAACCCTGAGATTGTTGAATGAGATTCCTAACCATCCACTGCTTGACCTGTATCAAATGAGCCTCACACAGGGTATTCTGCCTAAGACATGGACTCATGGAAACATAGTTCCAATCCCTAAAGCTAATTCTCCAAACTTCAGGCCAATTTCACTGACATAATGTATGTGTAAAGTCCTTGAAAGAGTTGTTCTAAACCGTCTCATGTTTCAAGTCAAAGACAAACTCGCCCCTAATCTGTACGGGTTCATGCCCGGGCGTAGCACACAGACATGCTTTGCAGAATATCTTGTTCACTCAAAAGATAAGACACAAACAGCCTTGATAGACCTTAAATCAGCCTTTGATGTAGCTAATAGAGACATTATATGTGAGCAACTAGCTAATTTTGGCATCTTAGGTAACCTCCTGACATGGATAAAGGGTTACCTGTCCAACAGGTATGCCAGTGTTCTGTTTAGGTGAGTTAAAAGTACCAGAATGAGATCATTTGAGCTTGGCATGCCTCAGGGAGGAGTGTTAAGTCCTATGCTCTTTAATATACTGATGCACAAGCTTACTGCTGACATTCCAGTTCAGCCAAACGAAGCCGTAATATGCTATGCTGATGATATCTGCATTATGACACAAACCAAACTCAGGCTCCAAGCCTTGCTGGATGTATTTGCTCGGAGAACTGTTGAATGTGGTCTCATAATATCTGTTGAGAGGATGAGGATCCTCAATCCTCGTCCTGCTCACCCTCTGCCTCTTGATTATAACATTAACAGCATGCCCTTGGAACTATGTAGCTCCTATAAATATCTTGGAATTTGTGTGAATGATGCAAACTTTGTCAGTAACCTTCGTGACAAACTAATGCAGCGCATTAAACCCCTCAGAACCCTTGTTGGCAAGGGCTATGGAATTAACATCACCTATGCTCGTACTTTATATCTTCACTTCATTCCTTCTGTAGTTGACTATCATGCTCTCCATCTTGTGACTTTTCTGCCTAAACAACTCAACAGCCTTGAGATAGAAAAATCAAGCCATGAGCATCATCCTAGGTTGCCCCAAATCAACCAGAATTGTAAACATGAGGAAAGAGCTAGGACTGCCCTCCCTATCTGAGAGGATAGCTCTACTTAATACCATGTTTTGTGTCAAAGTTTTGAAGAACAATGGTTCTCAAACTACAGCTCAAACTGAGTTGATGTTCTATCTAAGTAATCCTTACCATCTCGACAACCTTCCACAAAAGACTCTCTTTGGGGCGTGGCTTCATAAAAGTGTTGCAGATCTCCTGAAACTGAATGTCCCAATAACTCCAGACGAACCTATTAATGTCATTCCTCCTTGGCTGGACATATCAGTTCCTATTAATTACACTCCTGTTGGTAGTAAGCAAATGTTAAACACCGGTGTGGTGAGATGTGTCACACTAGAAACTATTAACAGACACATAGAGAGTATAAAATCAAGTGAATGTTATGCTTTTACTGATGGTTCTGTGCAGACAAACACAGGTAGAACAGGCTGTGCAATTGTAATATATAAAGAAAAAGAGATGATGGTGTCAAACAAACAAAGGCTGAACAACTGGGCCAGCACAACACAAACTGAACTAACTGGAATCTACTTAGCCACAGACTACCTCAAAGAAAATGGAGGTGGGGTGATATTCTGTGACTCTCAAAGTGCTTTGAAATCAATGAACAGCCCGTCAGGCTCTATGTCTAAAGTTGTATGTGATATTAAAAGGAATGTGATAACTGCCAATGGGAACAACTTTCGTATCGAATTTGTGTGGATTCCGTCCCATGTTGGAATCAGGTATCATGACCGTGCTGATAGACTGGCCAATGAGGCATGTAAGAAAGAAAATGTTGACCGTGACCTTGGCCTGTCCAATGCTGTAATTAAAAACATTCAAGTCAGACTCATGAACTCTGATCTAGAAGAAGTGAGAAATGCAGAGAGACCTGACAGTTGTAGCATTAGGAAATATGACAAATCTTGTGACAAGAGGTACCGGTATGGCGAGCATAAGGACAGAACCAGACAATGTGATGTAGTCGTGGCCAGAATTAGGCTAGGATACAGACACATCTGGCAAGTTAGTAACGCTGTACCCATACCTGAACACTCAGCATGTAAACTTTGTGATAAACTTTAAAGCATACACTTGAACACTATATTATTGAATGTGACTTATTGTATCTTGAACTATGTAATTACTTCATTGAATCAGGTGTGCTTGAGGACATTCTTGCTGTTTATCCCCAATT
This sequence comes from Homarus americanus, assembly GCF_018991925.1. Taxonomy (NCBI): domain Eukaryota; kingdom Metazoa; phylum Arthropoda; class Malacostraca; order Decapoda; family Nephropidae; genus Homarus; species Homarus americanus. The sequence goes on from NW_024723541.1 coordinate 4,874,714, forward strand.
TGCTAGCCCACACTGATTAGTCTTCAATTAGAATATGACTCCAATGTATGTGATCCACTGACCTATATATACTGCTAATGAATATGATGTATTTCCTTCTTTGTGTACGAACCTCTGTCCTGCATGGCAGTGAACAGTGGCATTACCCACATGAATCTGACCTATATATAGTGTCAATGATTATGATGCATTCTTTGTGTACGAACCTCTGTCCTGTATGGCAGTGAAGAGTGACATTACCCACATGAATCTGACCGACGTATATGTATGTATGTATGTGTGCATATGTGTATATATATGTACATGTATATGTGTATGTATATGTATATGTATGTATATATGTATGTGTGTGTGTACATATATGTATATGTACTGTCAATGAATATGATGCATCTCTTTGTGTACGAACCTCTGTCCTGTATGGCAGTGAACAGTGACATTACTCATATGAATCTGACCTCTATACATTTATAGCTGTTAATGAATATGATGTATTTCTTTGTGTATGAACCTCTGTCCTGCGTGGCAGTGAGAAGTGATGCCACCCTCAGTGTCAAGACCTGACTGAATTACTCAGAATAGGCAAACTGTACTACAAACTTTGTCAATAAATTTGTTAAACTAAAAAAACTAAACTTGCCCAATCCCTCACAACAAGGGTTTTATGACTGAACGTCACGTGTTTCCCTTGTTTCCTGGCTTCTTTAAACTGGTCCATTTACTGTAGACGGGCCTTAATCGTACCTGGGCAGAGATCTTCGTTGACGAAGATAGTGGTGTCTTTCAGTTTACTGCGTTGTCAAAACACTTTATCAAGGTCAGAAGGGGATGAGAACTTTTTTATGATGTCGTTGGACAGTAGGAGTTGGGTTTTCCGACGCGTTGAGCACGACCTAACTTGACTTCAGGAAGTTTAAAATGTTCATTCAGCAGGCGTGAGATTTTGCGTTGGGATGACTCCCAGTTCTCGTGGATGTCTTCAGGGATACCGGCAATCCTGAGGTTGTTTCGCCGCCCTATGTCATCCACATAATGTTAATGATGTCATAGACACATCTTTTCAGACGAATGTTAATGATGTCATAGACACATCTTTTCAGACGAATGTTAATGATGTCATAGACACATCTTTTCAAACAGTACACAAGAAGAGTGTACCTAATAAGTATCGTTTGAAACTTCGTTCTGCAAATAAATATTAAAATACATTAAAACTTTTACAGAATGGCTTGGATCATCATTGTGCTGCTCCTATTGCTTTGTGGCACCTTTGTGTTGACAGATGTGTCCACAGATGTCCTTAAGCCAGGTTCGCTTGGACGCTTTCTCATTGTTGAGGACGTGGTGAACATAAAATATGGGTTGCACGGATTGCTCAAGCTTCCCCACCAGATGGAAACCGTCGACGCTCAACTACAAACAACTTTGACTGTCCTTGATGATCTCCGTACGACTCCAAACATTTCGGCAATAGTTTCACAAACTGTTGCACTTTAGCTGCTTCGTCTCGGGACCCTTCACAAGATTCTCGTCGCTAACGGAAACACTATTCCAGCGTCTCAGAATGATCTTGCAAAGAAAGTGTGTTTCCAAACACGAAGAAAGCGAGGATTGTTTAATTTGTTGGTCTTATACAAAGCACTCTATTTAGCACACTGACTACCGAGGATATAGCTAAACTAGGAGACCGCATGAACATTGTCGATCAAGCCGTTTCTAAAGAAAATCGTGTTATAACTCAAACCTTTCATACAATTAGTGCCTTAGAATCAAAAGTTAATGCGATTATTTCCGAGTCTAACCATTTATCAAGGGTTGTTTATAAGTTAATGAATTCAGTCCCTACGTTGGAGTGGCTCCTTTAATTTTCTGAGTAGTTGAATGCTGCGGAAAGTTCTGTTCAAGATATAATTACTAATAAAAATAAACTAATCGCAAGCATTGTGGATGCAGGGCTTGGACGAGTGGATGCAAAGATTGTGCTTGTGAAGACTCTTCTTGAAGCATTACAAATAGCCAAGTAGACTTATCATTTGAATCCAATTTTCACAGATCATGAGGTAGAATATTATTTCCCTCTGTTGGAGTCAACTTTCACGCACAATGCTATTCTTATCCACATACCTATGCTAGGGCAACAAATTTAATGTATGGCATTTGGAACCCTTCCCTTTGTATGTTAATGACACGCTGTATAGTCTGGATAAACCAAAAGAACTTCTGCTAATTGATGAAGAATATACCTTGCTAGCATTAGATGATCCTAGGAGAAGGTCGTGCCGATCGTGCTTCCGCTAGAGACCAAGGAAAATGGCCGCTTTGGATCGTTGTGCCGTGGGGGAAGAGGAGGGGAGTGTGGGGAAGGACGACCTCCTTGCCACGCTGTTAAGGCAGCTGGGGCAGTTGAGGAGTGAGGTTGACACTCTAAAGGGGGAAAATGAAGCCCTCAGGACGGAACTCCTTCAGGTAGGTGTCCTGCCTAGCAGGACACCTGCGAAGGAGGAGCAGGCGTGGAGAGTGGTTGTCTCCAAGGGGACTAGGGTCAGGCTTAGGAAAGCTGACCAGGGTGTGGAGTGCAGTAACCCTTACCAGGTGCTGCAGGAAGCTGGAGAGGAAGAGAAGAGGCAGGACGGTATGGATCAAGGAGAGGAAAGGGCAGTTGTACAAACCCTGCCCACAGGTAAGGTCGTGGTAGTTGGTGACAGCCAGGTGAGGTTTATGGATAGGGCTTTTTGTGCGAGAGATAGGAAACGTAGGACTAGGGTATGTTTTCCTGGGGCTGGGATAGGGCATGTAGCCGAGAGGTTAGACAGAGTTTTGTCAGGGGAGGGTACCAATCCAGTAGTGTGTCTTAGTGTGGGAGGAAACGACATAGGTAAGGTTAGGAGTGAGGAACTTTTCAAGAGGTATAGGGAGGCGCTGGGGAAGATTAGAGATAGGGGAGGGATCCCGATAGTATGTGGTGTCTTGCCTAGAAGAGGGGTTGGTCGTGAATGGCTGTCCAGGGCAATTGCTATTAATTGCCGACTGGAAAAACATTGTGCAAACAATGGTTGGGCATTCATTGATGACTGGCAACGATTTTATGGCAACGACTACCTGTACTGTCGCGACGGAGTACACTTGTCTCGTGAGGGGGTAAAGACGTTGTCTGCATCCCTGGAGCGTGAAATTGTCACTCCGAAGGGGGGGTTTCGCCAGTAGAGAGGGGTCGGGGAAAATGGGAGTCAAAAAACAAGCAGGTCCTGGGAAGTAGTGAAACAGAAGTAGATAATGCTGAAAATATAGTTAGTCATAATAACAAACATCAAAGTAATAAATGTAAAACAGATAGAAACGGAAGAAATATATTGAGTGTTTATTATACTAATAGTAGAAGCCTGTGTAACAAAATGGACCAGCTCAGGGCCATTGTTAGTAAAGAGAACATAGATATAATTGCAATAACGGAAACATGGATAAATTCAAACAGCAAGCATTTTTTAGCAGAATTTCATATTCCAGGATATAACCTATTTAAATTTGACAGAGTAGGAAGGAGAGGTGGCGGTGTAGCAGTGTATATCAGGGTGTCATTAAAAAGCTGCAATAAATCAAACATTAAAACAAATAGCGACAATGAAAGTATTTGGGTAGAGATTGGTGAGGGCAGTGAATCCGTAGTCATTGGTGTTATATATAGACCACCTAATTTGAGTAGGAACGATGGTAAATTGCTATGGGAGGAAATAAAGAAGGCATCTGATAGAAACAATGTATGTATTCTAGGCGATTTCAACTTTTCAGGCATAGATTGGAAAAATCAACTTAGCGATAATGAATCTGAAGATTTTCTAGAAGTAGTACAAGATAGTTTTTTATATCAATTCATAAACTCGCCCACTAGAGGAAATAATATCCTCGATTTAGTTCTCAGTAATAATGAAAATCTAGTAAAAGATGTTGGGATTGGAGACGAACTAGGAAACAGTGATCATAAAGCCATATATTTTAACATAATATGGGATGGCAGGAAGAAGGAAAATTCGGCCTTGATCCCGGATTTTAGGAAGGCTAATTACGGTAGCTTAAGGAGAGACCTAAGGGATGACCCTATGGTCAAAAGATTAATTCCCCCCACACCTCCGGAAACTGTCAACTTAGGACGTGAGAACCCCGAATTTAATTTAGCAGCTACTTATGAACAATTTATTGCGACAATCCATAATGCTCAAAATAAACACATCCCTAAAAGAAAATTCAGATCGATACGGAACCAACCAAAATGGATGAATAATAGACTCTTAGATCTTCTAGG
>NW_024723541.1:4879109-4925969 GCF_018991925.1 Homarus americanus
CAACACTTGGTAGGGGTTACTGCACTCCACACCCTGGTCAGCTTTCCTGAGTCTGTCCCTAGTCCCCTTGGAAGCAACCACTTTCAACGCCTGTTCCTACTTCGCAGGCAGGACACTTACTAGAAGGAGTTCAGTCTTGAGGGCTTCGTTCTCCCCACTTAATATGTCTATCTCTCTCCTCAACTGCTCCAGCTGAATTAACAGAGTGGCCAAGGGGTCGTCTTTCCTCAAACTTCGCCCCTCGTCCCCCACAACACAACGATCCACGGCGGGCATTTTTGGCCGCAGTGTTATGTTCATTACCACCACCATCCTGGCCAGTGTTGTGTTCATTACCACCATTATCCATACTCAGCCTCTTCTCAAACTTAATTTCTACCTCATCTTTTCTCTCTCTCATTCCTCCTTCATCCCTTCCTCATCCCTGTATGTCCCACACTTCTCTCTCCTCCTTCCTTCCTCAACCCTTCCTAATCCTTCTCTGTACCTCACCTCTCTCTCATATTTAACTCTCTTTCTCTCTCCCCCACCCTTCTCTTTCGCTTTACCATTTTCCCTCTCTTTACGTTAGTCTTCCCTCCTCTCTCTCCCTTATTTACTTCCCTAACTCATGCCACCCCCTCCCCCCGCACCATACCCCTCATCCTCTCTTAAAAATCTTTCATCCCTTTCTCTAACTGACCATTACACCACAGGTCGCCCTGTGGTGTAAGACGTTATACTCGAATGGCTAAGGCACTGTACTCAAGAGATTAAGACATCGTACTCAAGGTAGTATTTACGTACTTGAGGGATTTGACACCGTGTTGAAGAATTATATAACATTTCAAGACATAACACTCGCGAAGTTCTCTGGGTTTGATAAAGTAATATGCGATGATACAGAAAAAGTGAATGATGAAACATATATTCGTAGGATGATATAGAATTCGTAAACGATAAAATACAGTAACATATATTCGTTGGGTGATATAAAAATAGTGAATAATTATATATAGCTAACACGTATTCGTAGAATGAAGTACTGGATTATTAAATGAACATATATGACTCGTATTAAACAAAAACATCATCATCCTGACTTATATATTTCTGACATCAACATCTATACGATCAACATCTTCTCATAGAAGCTAATTATATAAATCGGTAAAGTATATTGTGTCTATAAGGTTTTCAATAATAGCCACTTGAAGTTATAGAGGATTTTAGTCCATTTCAATGCGTCATGAAGCTTGGGATTAGCTGTCGTGGTTCCATTAATGTATTCCCCTCCCTTCCTTTTCCTACCCTCCCGTTCTCCCTATCCATTCTTTCTTTCTCCCTCTCCTTCCCGTCCCTTCCACTCTCCCTCTAGCTTGTCGAAGGACAAGTGGTGTAGTTCTTAGTGATTGTACTACTACTACTACTTTTTTTTATAACAATGGCCTCCATCCTCCCCTTCGCCACCATTTTATTACCTTAATATTAAATATCCGAATACATAAGTAGCTATCCTAGCTGTGTTGAGTTAATTGAGCCGCAGATCTATGCGGCATTCAGTGACTGTTGCCTCATAGTCACTATCTGCAACTATTGTCGGCTTTGGGGCCGATGCTCTCATTCCACTGAGGCAGAGCAAAGCCGACCTAAGAGAGAGATGGACAGTCGACATCTCATCCAGGCTGTAATATAACTTCTGGGCTGCTGCTTCTGTTCGGATAACACCTCTGCGAGTCTGGCATAGAAGCATCTTGTACTTGGTCCCATCCCTCCAGAGGTTGTGGACACTAAAGGAGTGAAGCTGCCTTGATCAACGTTCTGAATTTTCTCCCCATATGCCCTTATCTTGTCGTTCTCGTTCCTCCTGTGTGCAGCATCGAGAGCTAAGTTATGGTGAAATGCGGCCATGGGATCAAAAATCCTGATGTCGAAGAAGGCTCGCTGTCCCCGCATCCAGAATCCTCGAGTACTGACGTCTACACGGGCTTCGTTAGATGTGTTTGAAGTCCTATGTTGGAAATTCTCACCTTCCAATGGAAGGAGGGTCGGTTCTACCCTGACATCACGGCAGATTTCCTTTAACATATTTGCTGTGAGATCCTTACTTCGTCATGCCTATGCATATGAAGCCCCCTTTCTTGCACACCATGTCGTGATCTACGTCATAGGAAGAGCCACACACGCATTGGGAGGGTAAACCTTCTTATGGCCTACCGTACCTTAGAGCATTGACATCTGTAAATTCTTGTTTATTGAGACTGAAACCATTTGCCCTTATCGGTAACGTAGTTAACCAGTTCGAGGCGCCCACCTCCTGAGCTATAGCTTTTTTTTTCTTCAAATTCTCTGGTACTTGCAGCAACATTTGCTGCAACTTATCACTTTGGCTGTGCTGTCGTAATGGACCTTCGAATTTTGTTTACTTCATTGGTATCCACCTCCCCTGTTGCGTTCGGAGCTATTATGCGGTCCGTGAGGGCTGCCGTGAGCTTAACTGAGTTTTGATGTTCGCCACTTGCTTGACCTCAGTTGTTTCAAATTTTATTGTGTGTTGGAGCATGGATAGGCCTATTGCGTACATTGCCATTGCAACAGGGTCCCCCTGCGTTGCACCTTCGGTTGCTGTATAATGGTATTACCTCTTAGAGCCTTGTTTTGTTTACTATATAGAGGTCTGATGGATTCCTATAGGAGTTTTCAACATACATTGCAAAGCTTGGACACTTGATCTTGATGTTGTGCACTGCGGCCTTGCGGTTAAGTATGTTGAATGCGTTTGAAGCGCCCACCATGAGAACGGCCTCACAATCGCGCTGTTCAAATATCGTTCTCATGGCGTGAATGGCAGCTTCCCCTCCAGCCTGGTGGCCAGCACAAACTTGCAGGTTCCCTGCTGCTGCCCTGATATCATCCTTTACCACCTCCATTATGCATTTTCCGATGATTCGCCTCAGCACTTTCGCCACCCCTTTAGGCCTACATCCTGGTTTCTTATCCAGGGGAATGAGGCGGCAGGCCGTCAGAGCATGGAGGTGTTGGCAGCACGAGGATGCCAGCTTTCTTGCAAGGACGGCAATGGCAGTGCAGAGATCACTTGCTACGGGGCCGAACTTGTTAGTGCTGAGGATGACTCTCCAACCGTTTGCATCCAGACCTGAAGAGCCGGTACCTCCCTGAGTCTTCAGTGCCTTTTTCCACACCGTCCCTCCTGTTATTTTCTAGAACAGGACAGCATTTGGTGGGATATAGTCACCCTGGAACCTGATGCCTTCGTCTTCACTTGCAGGGGATATTTTTCTTTCAGTTGTTTTAATGTCTCTCTCTGTTTATTGGCAGAGCCCCACCGGAGGATTCCTGTGTGAAAGATCTTACCGCCAAAGACACTTTTCCCACACGCATTTTGTTTCCAAACTTTCTTGCAACGTTATTAGTGTTTTGCTTTCACAAAGTAAGGGGGACACAACACAGGCGCCACAAGTGATAAACGCACAAGACGTTTTCAACTTCTACCTCTCAGAACAGCCTAGACCTACACTAACTCTCCTCAACTCGCCTGGAGATATAATACAACAATAAGGGTCCGTGGCGCATCACTGTTGAGTGTCACCAAAGCTGATGAAATATTAAGAGTGTTCCTCTATTCACCAAGACACTGACAGATCCTGGGCACAGAAAGTCTCGTATTACTTTTAATCTAAAGATGTCATTTAATTAATACTGACTGTTGGGTAAATATTGATGACACTCCGGTTATCAAAACCTCATCACTACGTATCTTTTTTTGTTTTTCATTTAGTTACAGTTACTTAAGTACTCCTTACCTCAAATCATGCTATTTTCTTCACTTGTGATGTTGAACCATCTGCCAAGGCATTAAGTCTCATTTGGCCGATTGTAGCGTAACTCATGTCGAAGGTGAAACAAAATAATACAATATCTTCATGTGTATTATTGTGGAAGTATTAATGATTTACATTGGTGACGACACATGCAGTAATTGAATATGGAATATCTGCTTATTAATACTAAAGTTAGACTTCAATTATATATATTCTATATACTGTATAACTGAAACTTTTACCCGAGTGGTTCCTAAATTCTTCAACTACTGTAGGTGACCTTAACAGATATTCTAACTAGTAACATTGTACAGTACATTAATGTTGTTATAATAATGGAATACCAGAAATATATTCAGTTCGTGACCTGTCTGATAAATTCCAAAATATTGATAAAATATCCTTGCCATTTTTACTGATCTGAGGCAGTACCATAACACAAGGTTCTCTAGAAAGTGTATTACAAGTTTCTAACAACTGGGTGGTTGGTGTAGTATTAACCTTGGCCTCTACAGTTACAATGATTTACTGTCTAGAGTCTAGACTCTACAAGACCTACATCATTACAAGACTGAGGTGTGTAAGGTCAATAGAGAGTGTAAAAGAGATACTCCAGAAGTAAGGCGAGAAGACCGAGTCCGTAGCCAAGCATCAGAAGGTAGAAGGTGACCTGCAGGTGGTGGAGGCCCAGCACCACCTGTCCGTCGTCCTCCTGGAGGAGAAATGCAAAACTGATATAACGACAAAACTACCAGGTATGAGTTGTGACGATTGTGAAATAATAAAAATATTTTATCATATTAGTGCCACGGTAAATGTGAAGGATAGAAGATATAACAAAAATGTGGTAATGAGGTGTGTGAAGGATGAGCGAGAAGACTCGGTGTATTTGAGGAACAATGTGTGCGAGTTTCACTGTATGTTCAAGTCTCCTCTGGGGCATCACACCACAATTGCATTACTTGATAAATAACGTTATTGCCATTGTCTTGGTTCTTCCCGGCCTCTTCCTCCCGTTGTTGTCTTCTGGTGTCTCTCACGCGGGTGAAGATGACGCCATCCATCCAGAAGGTGATTAGGCCAGCCTCCAGCAACCGTTGAATGGCCAAATCCAAACGACGTAGGAAGGGCGCCCCTTTCCTGTCAGAAATTTTCCAAATGTAAACCATTATTGAGTATGGTTTAGCTCAAGTAGTAAATATGTTTTGTTGTTTTATAACACATATTGTACTTGTAGTATTCTCTCTCTAAAAAAAAGAAAGAAATAAGATGGGAGCAAAGCACCAGGAAGTATGTGACACCTACCTTGGTTCCTGTATGCATACAAATGACATGATGCTGTGTTAAAAGCTATAACGAATGTCTTCAGTAGCCTCTTGACCAACCATCACCATTCTAGAGTAGCTTTAGTCGACATCATAATTATTGTGTAGGTTAAGTAAAGTAGGATAAAATTGGGTCAACACTCACCTGAACGCCCAAGCATTACCAGCAAAAAGTGGGTATTCTGTGGCACTGATATGGATGGGCGTGTAACCCAACTTGTCGGTGTAGCTGGTGGCGACCATCGTCCTCGAGTAATACTTGCTGAAGATGAAGGAATAGCCACCCTCCAGCACCATCTCCATCCCCTTCACCAGACTGTCAGCCTGTTGTAGGAGGTAAAAAAGTGGATTGCATTCTTTCCTAGGCTTTTTTAAGGATTAAGACAGATATCAGTCCTTTTTTGTCTCAATTAATATTTTTATTCCCTGATATGAAATGTCGTAAATGACAATAAACCTCCCCAGCTGTCACCGAGATCAGTAAGGAATATGAGTAAAGAAGTCTAAGGAGGGGGAATATGGCCGTCTTGGAAGATGGGAAACAGAGACCAAAGGAGGACTACGATGACACAGACGCCATTAAAACACAGAAGGCAACTGCTAGTGACAAGCAGGAGTTATACCTGCATGCCTTGATACATCTTCTGGATGGCTCGATCAGGGCTGGAGTTAAGGTAGAGGAGGAGGGCGCCAGTCATGCGAGGTGTTCCCCAGCGCCAGCCCTCCCGCCTAACTAGGTCATTCACACTGTTGATGAGCGGGGACTTCCCCTGCACCACCAGGTGAGAGATGAGTGACGACCTGTAGGCCGACGTCATCACCAGGCAGAACACCAGCCACCATCCCACCAAAATCTAGGAACACGGTATAGGTGGTGAGGAGGTAAGGCATCATCAAACACCTATACACCATTGCACTTGTTAGACAGGTAATCAGTATCATAACACCATCTGGGCGTACAGAAAAAGCAAGAAACAAATAAGCAACACCTGCACACACAAAGTACACCTCATCATAAACATAAAATTATTAAATATGTGATGTTCAGAATATCAACAATAAACACACACACAGACTCGGCAACAAGGAAACTCAAGAGTCACAGGTACTTGAGCAGTGATGTTGTTGGGAGGATCAGCTGGCGGGTCCTCCAGTATGATGCCCCAGCTGTAGAAGAGGGCGGAGCTGAGGGTGAAGCTCCGCCCACCTGACGCCCATGACCACACCTTCTGCAGTAGCCACAGTGTCGCGCCCCACACGAAGATGCTCACCAGCAGGATGAGCCACAGCTCTCCTGGGAGGGAAGGATAGATGTTAAAGGAAATTTGAAGCGACTGTAGAATACCCACTAAATGCACGGCAGTATCCTAACCTAACCTAACCAAACCAAATTAAAATCGAACATAATCTAAATAACCTAATGAACTGTACATAATCTAACCCATATGACCAAAACTTAACTAATCGATCCCAAAATAATCCATTATTAACCTAACCTAGCCTAACCTAACCCAACCTAACTAAGAATGACGGGACACTCAGCGGTGATAAGTGTCTATCTATTTTATCTTAAGAAACAAATTGATTTTCTACTTCAATATGTCATGGGATTGAAAATTCTGAACGAGAAGAATGTGATGAAGTAGTTCAAGAGCCTGTGTTTGCTGACAGATGTAACCTATATAGTGAATATTGATGATCTAAATCAACAGAAAATAATGTTCAGATTTTCTAACATTGGAAGAAACCTCATCAGTGTGTTTCAAAGACTGTCTCTTGGAGGAAATACTGAAGTGAATTAAATGCTTTGTAAGCAATTTAATAAAGTGTATATTGGTCAAAATGGCCGTAATTTAATTACCAGTATAATAGAAACGTCTTAGTGTCTGGACCAGCTCTAAGATTTTGTCTTTTATTTCTCTAATATGTTTTTTTTTACACACACACACACACACACACACACACACACACACACACACACTGTCATGGGTTGCGTTAGGTTTACCCACGCAACCAATTCCAAAGTTTGTTTTACTAGAGATAAGGCACCCGGCGAGCCATAACTGCGACATAAATTTTCCATTAGTGGTATGGGGGAGGCCTATAGGGGGAGGCCAGTGAGACAGATGCTGTACTGTTCATCGCCTCAATCCCCAAAACCTCATTTTAAGTAGTATCCCATAGGACATGGGTTAGTTAAGACGTCGTCCCCATCGTCTCCCTCCTGAAGGGAACGGGACACCACACAGAGTCCTCCACTGCCACCCTGTCCTGTGGACCGTCGTCGACACGAGATTAAGTGTGTTAAACTAGGTTGTTATCCCGTGGAAATATCACGTGTGGATGCCTGGTTGCGACAAGAGCAATCCAGGCTGGCCTATCAAACCTACAGTAAATGGTTAATCAATTAACAATTACAGAGTTCTCCTGCACGACACCTGTCTACAGTGACCGTGATCGACACGAGATTAAGTGTGCTAACCTAGGTTTGTTATCCCCGTGGAAATATCACGTGTGGAAGCCTGGTTGTGACAAAATCAATCTAGGCTGTTCTATTGCACCTACGTGGTTAATCCAAGTCACGCTTACCAGTTCTCCTTGCAGCGAGAACCGTCTACAGTGACTGTCAGTGACACCAGACTGTGTGGTAACCCAAAAGTACCTTTTTGTTGTTAATCCCCGTAGAAAAAAGTTCTTGTGCGGAAGCCTGGTTGCAACAAGAGCAATCCAGGCTGGCAGTAAATGTATCACTTTAAGAATTAAGGCTCTGTTAAGTCATACCCATAGTAGAGTAATCACACGTGTTCCCAAGTTGAAAATTCCCTCTTTTAAAAGATTAATTTTATTACAGCGTGAGTGTGAGTGACTCATAAATCCATGCAAATTGTAAATCATTGCATGGAAGCTTGACAAATGAATGTAAGTGCAATTATCTGCCCATATCGTGATCCTATCTAATTATTACTAAAGGTAATGACTAATTGGTTATGACAAAGTATAACCAATAACTTAGATGGATGTTGGAAATTAATGGAACTCATTAAATCATCATTTATCAAGTATAAATCATGGAATGTCGGGTGGTGGAGTGAACTTCTACGTAGATACACCATAATTTCCTGTAAATAACCAGTGTGAAGGTATTGAACTCTACGGTAAGAAATATAAGAAACACACTATATTATAATCTTTATATAATATAATCCGCACTTAGACCACTATGACGAAAAACCATGACACACACACACACACACACACACACACACACACACACACACACACACACTATTACTACTACTACTATGCTGTCACTCGGAACCGAGTATGACGATCATCCAGCTATGATACAATGATATGAGTTAGTAAGGATGTCACCTATTGTAGGTTGGTAAGTTTTGAGGTGACTAAAGAGGCCGATAAGGGACTGGCAGGATAGATCACAGATGTTGCACATGTGGGGGGGCTACATCTAGTGCGGGAGGGGCGTTAGCAGCGTCTTTTCGGCCTTGGCGCTTGTCTGCCTCTTCATGCAGTCGGGCTAACTTGAAAATATGGACACCTTCTTGTGTGGTGATCCACCAAGCGTTACCGTGTAGAGTAATCGTCTCCCAGGTGAGGGGGTCGATTTAGCACTTTTTCAGGTTTGTCTTAAGACTATCCTTATACCTTTTCAGTTGCCCGCCAGCGTTACGTTTACTATTCGTTAGGTGACTGTAAAGTAGCTGCTTTGGCAGTCTGCTGTCGTCCATGCGGGTAACATGGCCAGTCCAGCGTAGTTTTTCATGGATAATGATAGCCTCGATGCTTCTACAGGTAGTGTCAGCAAGAATACTGGCATTTGTTCTCTTGTCTTCCCAGCGAACTCAGAGGATGGAAAGTAGACTACTTTGGTGAAAGTTTTCAAGTGCTTTGAGATGCCTCCTGTTTGTGACCCATGTCTCACTACCACATATCAGGGTGGGGAGGACCACTGCTCGATATACGTGTAAGTTTGTAGATAATTTCAGCTCCATACAGCTGAAGACACGGTTTGGAAGTCTGCCAAAGGCTTCAGATGCACATCTGATCCGATGCTGAATCTCTTCATCGATGTCGGCGATGGTGGACACACTCACACACACACACTGGACTATTGAGATATATTGGTTGCCTCTAGTTTTCTAGCAAAGCTACTCTTAAGCCCCAGTTATTCAACTAGGTACTCTAGTTACTCAGAAAATCACCACTTCACTTTTTTCCATAAACAGGCTGTTTATGAGAAAAAGTAAGAGTAACTGTGCTAGAAAGCTCGAGGCTTCCAATGTATCTCAACAGTCTATATATTCGAGGACTTCAATGTACAAGCATTACCTCACTAGTCAGGAATCGTGGCAGCGATCCCTGTTCACACTCAGAGGTCCTGGGTTATCTTGTTATTGCTAAGTTTCATCAAATTTGGTCATCATAATAGCTTTGAGACATAGTATTGATTGATACATATTATTATTGATACAGAGACTTACTTAGACATACACAAATAACGAACATGACATTTTCGTCATATCATGCTCTTAATAAAGTCCAAGTAATCAAGAAAAACATATTTTTCATAAGGTGTAATGTTATGCCAGCAACATTCTTGTCAGTTCACTCACCTGTAAATGGCCTTATCAGTGACAGATACTCGGGCAGTGGTCGTGGCTTTGAGGACATAATTATCACTGATTCGTCGATATACACCCGACAGTACTGTACTACGGCGGCTCTCTGTGGCGTGACAGTCAAGTCGAGGGAAAAGTCTGCCTGTTGATGCTGAAGCTCTCCCACGATACCTGTGAAGTTGTCCCCCTCACCTGGGACGCCCCACTGACGGTCCAGCGGCTCCCTGATGTCATACCTAGGCAGAAAATGCACTAGTTGTCTTGAAATAGTAATGAGGATAATAATAGCAGCAACAGCATTAAAATTATATAATTAATAAAAAAAAATACGTATTCCAATCATCCTTGACGACCATATGTGACAGTGTGATGATCAACATAATTATGGGAATGATCTGAAGTAATTTTCAGATAAATAGGACAATGGAGGCAATTAAACCCCCGACAGCAAATTGGAAAATCATTAGGGAGTTTATAGTAGAGATAGACACTAACTTACTGTGCACCGTTCCTTCGCCAGTACCCAACCAACTGAAAACTTGTAAGAATAAAGAAGCTGATATGTGTATTGTCAGAGCTTAGAAGCTGCTGAAGTGAATATAATGTATTGATGAGCGTACATAGACTATAATCGTCGTTGAGACTGAGGTGCATATTTGTGTACCAGACCAATGGTGAGATTAACCAGTTGAAAACATGTCGAAGACCGGACGTGTGTAGGGAAATCGAAAATATTGTACTTGAAAATGAAGTGCGTAGTGTGACAGTGAAGGAAGGGATAGGTAGAATATCGTACGTAAAGTTGAGGAGTGGGGCCATGGTGTGGATCATACGGGTGTTGAGGGAGTCCTGAATGAAGATCTCGGTATTGCCTGAGTCTTCACTGGCTCGCTCGAAGCTGAAATATGGAAAGTAACTCTTGGCAGAAACCCTGAACTGGTGGCCCATGAAGTTCTCAGGGTGCTCTGAAATGCAAGCAGAGAGGAAGATTTCATTGCTAGAGGTGTAATAGTATATTGCTGAATGAAAACTGTGTCATACTGGAAGCAGAGAGCAATAATCTCAGAAAGAATCGGAAGCAAATATTTTTTGTACAACCTGTTAGTACAAATATATAAACATAGGCACCGGGTATACAGCATATGTGCAGCAATCTCCATAGAGTAACATGTATGGTTATGAAATTCTTATAGTGAGACACTGAAAGTGTCTTTCAAGTAAAAATAATTATCAAAGAATATATTTTTCACCACAAGAGGTGAACAGGTCCAACAATGAGAGACTGCATTAAATGGAACTTTTTTTATTCCTGTTACAAGAGGAATATGATATATTATTAGATCACCGTGTCGCATTTCTCAACTTGTCCCATTGACACGGCGTGGATAAAATAAAACATGTTTAGCTTATTAATAAATCCATTATAAAGTAAGACTTAGTTATTTACTTCGTGCAATTCCTTTATGTGTTCCCAGTTACTCAGTCACGTACTATGAGTTAAGTATAACTGAACGAAAGGAGACGAAAGCCCCAAGTTAAATCTACCCTTTTCTCATATAATTATATAAAATGGTACAAAATAATATGAACTTCTGCCAAATTGTGAGAGAAACTTCGGCAAAACTGGGTCCCACCTAACACCCTAGGAAAGGACAACACAAACCTCTACCATGTGGTGTGGCAACAAATAGCGAGACGGACCAGCATTAGCAATGTTGTGGATGTGTGGCTTCCATGGCATATTAGAGCAAATGGTGAGGCCTAGCATATCTATTTTAGAACTTGGCAGAATGATTGCATCCTGAAATGTGATTGGCGGGAGATCACCTAATTTGGAAACTGTAATTGGTAAATATTGAGTTTTATTACTTTTGATTTTGACCAAGTTTCTACCGCCACTTTCGGAGATGCTGCACAGATCCTCATTGATAGATGAACTGATAGCAGCTCTAGAAACAGATCTAGTTTGAGAATTAGGGGGAATGGAAAAATATGAAAAATTTGAAGAAGAGTGAAGAGTAGAATCATCAGCGTAGGATATGGATAGAATTAGTTGTAGTGTGAAGTAAATCATTGATAAAAAGAAGGAAGAGAGTAGGCGAAACAACAGAACCCTGTGGGACACCACTATTGGTCGAGAAAGAGCGAGAGATCGATCCCTCGATAACAACTGCCATGGATTGGTTCTCAAGGAAGATAGATATTAGAGAACAAGGTGGGGGGAGTGAAACCATAAGAGGGAAGTTTAGAAAGTAAAGACTTGTGCCATACCCTGTCAAATGCTTTGGCGATGTCGAGGGCCACGACGAAAGTTTCCCCATAATCCCTGAGAGAGGATGATCAAAGATGGGTGTAGTAGGAAAGCAGATCACCAGTAGATATCGCCTGGCGAAAGCCATACTGGTGATCCGACAAAAGATAAACGAGTTCAAGGTAATGGAGAAAATGAGATATTTTCGAAAATCTTAGAGGGGGATGAAGTAAGGGGAATGGGACGATAGTTAGAGGGATTGGAATGGTCACCCTTCTTCGGGATAGGCTGAACCGAGGCATGCTTTCAAGAAGAAGAAAAATGTGGGTTTTGAGGGAAAGGCGAAACAGGCGAGCAAGCACATGGGCTAGAATTGCAGCACACTCCCTCAGAACACGAGGGGGTATTCCGTCCAGTCCGTGCGCTTTACTCACATCCAAACTGGATAACACGTCAGCAACCCAAAAAGTAGAGATTATATGAAAGTGCATAGGTTCAATAGGAGGAGCAGCAGTAGGAGGGATAGAGTTGGAGAATAAGGTGCCAAAGATATTGCATTTGTCAGGGGGAGAGTTGGCTATAGAGTTGTCAGGTCGGAAGAGAGGAGGAAAAGGAGTGCAGAAGTTATTACAGATGTTTTGGGTTAAGGACCAGAAGGATTTACTAGAGAAGAGTTAGTCAGGACAGCGGTCTTTCTTTTTATAAAATTCCTCTTGGCCCTACTAAGAATAGCTTAACAACGATTCTTAGAAGTAATGAAAGAAGAGTGGGTAATCGGAGAAGGACATATTATCATAACTTGACACGCCCTATCTCTCTCCCTGCATGCAAGAGTACAGGAGCGATCAAACCATGATTGTAAAGTGAAAATTTTGGTAGAAGATGGGATAAATGCACTCCTACCACCCTGTATAACCCCAGCAATGCTGTCAGCACATACCGAGGCATCCCGAGTGGAAAAGTAACATTTATCCCAAGGAAATTCTGGGAAGAATTCTCGCAAGGATTGCCAGCTTGCCGTCCGATAGTGCCACAGTTGACGTTTAGAGGGGGGTGGGGGAGGTGGTCGTGCCCAGTTTGATTTAATAGAAATAAGATTGTGATCAGAAGACCCTAAGGGGGCAGAAATTGGGTATGAATAGTGTGAGGGGTTAGAGGTAAAACAAAGATCAAGAATGTTAGCAAGTTGATCGTGTCGATCAGGAACGCGTGTAGGGTGTTTGATTATTTGTTCCAAATCATTAAATAAGGAAAAAGAGAGTGCCACAGCTCCACCTGGGTCATCCCTTGCAGAGCCATGCTGCCTCCTTGTGTACCGAAGGCTTAGTATACAGTGTGCTGTATCCATACTGTCCCTAATGGGCACTCATGCCTATGGGACTCACTTTAACTTTCTCTCCACACAGAGGCAGAAGGTTCCACTACCTTTAGGAACCAGGACCACTTTCGGTGCTTACGGCGTCAAGCTCGGACGGATCAGGCCTTGCTCCTAAAAGTCATTTCACATCCGCTCGTAGGAATTCCTTCTCCTCAGCATTGAGGCTATAAGGGGCTTGGCGTATTGGATGGGACCCTCGGGTGTCCAAAGTCATGTTGCAGAAGACAAGTAATATCCGCCACCTGGGTGGCAGGCAGGTATACAAGTTTAACACTGAGATCCATCAAGATTTCAGAATTAGTCAATATGGATCCGACAAAAGGAAAGGGTCATGATCACTTGTACCCTCTTCTCTCTTAGCTGTTTCTAGAGCTATATATTAATTGTACTGGTCACATCTGACTCATAATTATCCCTAGTGTAGTACCTTTTCAGAGGTTTATATGAAATTGACGTTTTTCTTGCAGCTCACTGGGATTTCAATTATATTATTAACCTCCCCAACACGCTGTAAATGCACGATGAGGACCATAGAAATATGACTGAAGATGTTACTTTGCACGGGCAACAAGGCCATGACCTGATCACCCTCCTTTTTTAAGTTCTAAGCAGCACCTTATTAATTTTGTTAAACTTAATCTTTATACATTCTTGAGCCTTTGTCAGGTGGGCATGCACAACTCTTACAGCTGCCGCGAGGGTCTTCATAAATTTATAAAAGTATACGACAATTGGAACAGCATCCATCGCACTTTTAAAGGTCTTCTAATCTCATGTCCATAAATAATTGAAAGGAGGTGAATCCAGGACTTTCCTGTGCACTGTCCTCCACAGACAACAACAACATATCAATAACCTTATCCCAGTTCTGTCTTATCTCTAAGCAAAATACATTAAACATTGCTTTGAGAGTGTGGTGGAAACGTTCAATTATTCCCTGACTTTGAGGGTGAAAAATCATCAACCGGCACTGACGGGTCACCAAGGTTTTCATTACCTGCCCGAGCAACCGAAAGGTAATATTTGACCCCTAATCTGTCCGCACAATGGCAGGCAGACCAATCTGTTTGAAAAACTTGGTCAGGACCCTAACAACACTCCTTGTCGTCATATTCCGGAGAAAAATGGCCTCGTGATAACAAGTAGCAACATCAATGATGGTTACCAGGAATTGATGGCCTCGTCTAGCCTTGGGCAGCGTTCCCACACAGTGAATGACTACTTTTCTGATAGGTTCCTCAACATCGACAAGGATCGGATGAAAAATGAGCTGGTTTGGTGCCAGTCCCAGATTATCTTTAACCTGGTAAATGTGGCAATCCCTACAGTACGAGCTAACACCATGTTTAAGCTTTGACCAGAAGAAACAGGAAAGAATCTTGGGGTAGGTCTTTCTTACCCTAAGGTGACCACCTACAGTATCATCATGAGCGATACTAAGAATCTCCTTCCGTAAAGACTTCAGAATTATTATCTGATGGGCTGTCTTCCATATCTCCCAGGTGTGATGTGTCTGGGCTGTTAAGAGTCTAAAATTCAAAATTTATGCATGAGTGAACCTGACTGGAGGTACAAACAATTAGGAAAACTATCCAAATCAGATTCATCAATAAGGTGATCAAAGATATATTTGAAATCGCGATTGTGAGACAAATCCTGAATGGGTTTAGCTTTAGTGATAGGAGGATCTCCAAAGCTGATGGCATTAGAACTAGAAGTAACGTGTCTACCTGTTAGCGTGGAATCTATCTCATGAGGGGGTTTTGTTAAATAAATCAGAGGGAGAATAATCCTCTGAGATGCCACCTCGATTGTCGCAAGGCTCAGATACAAAGTAAACCGTTCTTTCAAAATGAGGGGAAATTTCCTTCAGGTTCCTCAGTAAATTTTGGGACAAACCGAATAGCATATTCTACTCTAAAACGCTGAACCCCTTCACCCTGGTAAGGGGTAACCTCTCGTTTCAACACGTACCCTCTCAACCTCAACCTTACGACTCTTCAGTACAAATTATCTATGTGTACTCACTGATAATTCCATATTCCGACAAATGGTTCGCCACTAAATAACGTATTTCGTCTTTCTTCTCTGTGGAAACGGCATTCAAGACATAGAAACTTGTTAGCAAAAATATTTCGACGCAATATAATGATGGGAACTACATTCTTTTATATAAAAAAATCGTAAGAAATATTGATCTGGAGTCAATAAAATCAGTTCCAAATATGTTAGAAACACTATTTTTTACGAAAATAGTCCTGAATAATTGATCTAAAAGTTTGGTTATATAAATATATTTGTTTAAAAATCCATATGAAAAGAGGCAGAGTAGTAATCTATGACAGGGATAATTTGAAGTGTTGAATCAATAAGGATATAAAAACTGAAGTGAGTACAGAAACAATTGGGATAGAATTAACAGATGATATGGAGAAATTAAGCATAGAAGTAAGATATAGATCAGAAAGAAACCTAACCTGATCGAACCTAGCCAAGTTACGACGCCCTGCAGTGATTCATCTCGCTTGGGTTATGAATATTGACACCTGTCCCTGATTATATCTACAATTTGTATGTAGTTGTTCTTCCTCTATGAATTTCTTTGTCCTCATATAATAACACATGCACGTTGTAACACAGTCATTATAATTTGATCATTATTTGGTTGTAATTATAGTAACAAAGGTAACTTGCGATGTGCAAGGAGAGATTTCTTCTCCTCCGTAAGAACCTGTCGAGTCATAGTTGCCTCCATAATCTTATAAACATTACTCTCGATGGTGATTGGCCGTCGTAATGGTGTAACTGAAATATGATTGGCTGGAATTTCAGCGTTCGAATCCTTCCTAGTAATTGAAAAAAAAAATGCAACAGATTACTCGATCCGAGTTTCAAGCCAATGTTCTGAATATGGATGATTAACTGCGGGATATCTTGGATCGAGGAATCTCAATTCACACGCTTGAGCCAAGCTCAAATCCCAGGCTCAAGCCATCATTCTGATATCAGGCCTAAGGGATTCCCCAAAATGTATAAAACTAAAACACGAGACAAGTTTCGATCAATAAAGTACGATACCAGCGAACTAAATGATAATGACGGAGAAATGAACAATAATCTGATTTTTTTTCACAATAAAAAATTTAAAAATGATACCCAAGGCGCCGACTATCTACACTGAGATAGTGAAGAAATAAATCAAGTGAGATAGTAGTGACCAGTAACGATATTAGTAAGCAAATAGAAAAACTAAAACCTAATAAGTCGCCAGGTCCCGACAAAATATTTGCCAGAGTATTAAAGAAATGTAAGGAAGAACTTAGTATGCCCCTAGCAAACGTGTATAACATATCATTAAAAACGAGTGTTGTACCAAAATCCTGGAGAATAGCGAATGTGATACCAATTTTCAGGAAGGGAGATAGATCACTATCCTCTAACTTCAATCTAATCAGTTTAACACCATTTGTTGGCACAGTACTTGAAGCAATATTTTGAAACGCAATTCGAAATCACCTCGAGAAACACAATTTGATCAATGATTCCTAGCATGGCTTCACAAATGGACGTTCATGTCTGACAAATCTATTAGCATTCTTTTTAACTATTTTCAAATCACTGGATAACAGACGCGATTATGATGTGGTTTACTTCGACTTTAGCAAAGGTTTCGACAAGGTTTCCCATGAAAGTTTAATACCCCGTATGTAAAGTAGATGCTCATGGAATTGAAGGAAATATTCTAATCTGGATTTGGGTCACTAAATCCGAGTGGGGTAACGTGACTAAAGTATCTCCACGCTAACCTGGCCCAGAAGCCACGCTCCTCTTCTATAAAAATAGCTGATTAGTTGATAGAAAATGTTCGTGTAGCTGTCCATTTATTCAAACTAAATATGTTCACTATTGGTAAGCAGATCTGCTATTCTCTAAAATAGTGTTAAATATCTGAACTATGAAAATGCAAATGATTTCATGGTATTAGCACCCCAGCTAGGAAACACGGGGCTACATAATTATATATCTCAACAATCCATATTCACGAGAGCTTCCATATACAAACAATACCCCACTAGTTAGGAATTGAACCCTGGACCTCAGCGTGTAAAGAGGAATGAGTACTACTGCACCACCACGACTACATATTAAGCACGGGCAATACTCGATGGAGGGTCACGTTGATTAAGCTTAAAGCAAATGAACAGGTCAAGGGTTGCTTATATTTTCCTTGTGGATGGTGGTAGCGATCCCTGTTCACACGCAAGGGTCCAGGGTTCGATTCTCGACTAGTGAGGTATTGTTTGTATATGGAATTCTGCGTGTATATGGACTGTTGAGATACATATTTAGCCTCGTATTTCCTAACTGGAATTGGTCAAATGCTACTAAGACCACAGGTAAATATTTAGTAGTTGCAGACTT
Organism: Homarus americanus; assembly: GCF_018991925.1. Classification (NCBI taxonomy): domain Eukaryota; kingdom Metazoa; phylum Arthropoda; class Malacostraca; order Decapoda; family Nephropidae; genus Homarus; species Homarus americanus. Next base: position 4,896,947 of record NW_024723541.1, read on the forward strand.
AATTGACTTTGAAAATGGGTTTTTATCGTGTGAATCATCGTGTTAAATACAAATATGACCTCCATTGCCATCATATATGAACTGTAGTTGAGATATTGAAAAAAAAAGTGGAAGGTCGGAAACACAAAAACCTGAAAAACCATACCTAACCTACAACCTAACCTAACCCCTAGTGTGTAAGAAACGCACCTTAAGTAAGAGATACAGGAAGATAGAGTGACGTGGCTTGAATGAGGAGTACCATGCATGGCGATCTACACCGTATTGACACTGTGAATTACGTCTTGGACACTTTACAGATGAAACAAGAATGGCCGCTACTTCATTGTCCATCCTTCTCACACGGATGTCATCTTCCAACTGCTCGAGAACCGAGACTTGCTTTGATTGGCGCACGAGTAAGGCATCACATCGGCACTCACGCTGATTAGCGCGAACGACTATGACGTCACATCAACACTGGTGCTGATTGGCTGAATATTATACAATCAAAGTTAAATAACTCGAAAACTATAAATTACCGACAGAAACGTTATAGAATAAATTATTTTTAATTTTTTCCTCTTACTACCTATATATGACTCAATATTCAATTAGTTGTTGGCAACTCCTAAATATTAACCCGACGTCATAGTTGGCACGGGCAATCCCAGATGGGGTTCACGTTGCTTAGGAATAAGACTAATGAACAGGCTTTGTCTAAAATAAAACAAAGCCTAGAATTGCTTTTGTTGTCCTTGTGGCGCGTTGTTGGTAATCCCTGTACACACACAGAGGTCCAGGGTTCCATTCCCGACTAGTGAGGTATTGTTAGTATATACTGTACCATATTCTGAAGTCCTTTTAATCCGTATATATTTCTGTATATATCTCTAGATGTATGATGTGTGTGCTTATGTATCTGTGTGTGTATATGTCTGTGGGCTGGCAGAGTTATGTGCGTAATCATGTGGGTGTATACCATAATTATGTATATGCAGTTTTGACGAAAAACACAAAAGAATAACAAAAAAACAGTAAAATTTAAATTGCATTAAAAAACAATAGAAAAGGACTAAATCAGACATTGCTTGTAAATGTATTTTGCCAGATTTTATAGTACACACAACTCATTCATATCATATTAATCATATAAACTTCCAAGCAGTCCAGTCACCATCATTGACTTTTTAATAAAATATCCCCCTTCCCAGAAAGCGTGTGCGCTGTTCCTTTGAATGATTGGCGCCGTCTAGTGAAAGAATATCAGCAATACCATACAAAGACACCAGGACTGTAACACGTTCCCCTATTAGTAGAGCGGATAATGGAAAAATCGGGCAAATGGTGATACAAGCATGGAATTTGGCATGATCATACCCTAGGGGCTACTTGTCAAATCTGCCTCATTGGTCATTTGGAAATCCAAGATGGCAGCCATTTTTCAAGATGGCTGCCAAATTGACCTTCGATAGATGCTTTTTTTTAGAAATTGATGTAGTTGGTCAATCTAAATGATCTTAGCGTCGCTATGTATGTTTTCAAGCATGCTGAGATGATTTTTTTCTATTTCTGATACTCTCAGATGTATATTTGTCTTATTTATGACTGGTTTTATGTACTGGTTTTATTTTTTTTCAACTAGGTGAGGGTAGCATGCAGAGGGTCTCTGCATGTGAGGGAGTGATTGTCGGGCACTACCAGGGCACAGTGGTGACATCACTGCTGTGCAACCCAGCATGGGGTTCAGTGTCAGCTAAGAAAAAGCATGTCATACTGCAACAGCTTAGTGTCCCAAATGCTGCTTAACCAACCCCAAATCAGATAAGCAGCCGCACCTGAATTGACAGGATGTGCCAGCGCGGGAGAGTCCAGCCAAGGATAACGGGGTTTTAGTTATCTGAATGGTGTACAGATCGCACGGGACTAATGACACTGGAAGAACGATCGGACTAGAAGTTGGACAAAAGGCATGAACCTAGTTGTATCCCATACAAGAAAGTGCTCATCAGGGTGGTAAAAGGATAAACCCTCGGCCCTGAAGATCAAAAATAGTTATGGACACAAAATCTACCAACAAATCATTCCTCACTGACTGGGCAAAGCGTTGTCTTTGTCAACAGGATAAGTAAGAAGATCTTAAGTCTCCTCATGCAAATCCTGCCAAAAAAGGAGATGACGGTTACAAGAACTTGGCAAGGAACATTCCTCTATTTCATTCAATCAATGCACTGCCAATTAAGATTGACCCTGCAAGACTTGTTGAAGATGATGGGATAGAGGAGACCTTGAGGAGAAACAAGGCACAGTATCATGAGAGTTGCAGACTTCTGTTCAACAACACAAAGTTAAATAGAGCTCAGAAAAGGGGAACCTCTGCAGTTGCTACAGAGGAGAGCAGCAGTAGCAAGATACCACGAATGGTCAGAGACCCCAAGGCAACAGAATGCTTTCTATGTGAGTAAGAAGCTTCGGGAAATGACGTAAGACATGCACTGACAATGAAACTTAATAAAAGATTGAATGATTGTGCGAAGACACTTAGCGATGGAAAACTCCTTGCCAAACTAAGTGCAGGAGATGTTGTGGCACAAGAACTGTACAACCGAGAAAGAACACACCGAAATGCTCATGAGTAAGAAGAAGCACAAGAGCTTCATTCGAACAAGGACGCATACCCAACTGCTTTCTCTGAACTGGTCACTTACATCACTCAGATGAAAGCTTCTAGTGAAGGTACTGAACCACCCATTTTCAGACTTGCTGACCTGGTCACACTCTACAGACAGAGACTTGAGCAGCTGGGTGTTGGATCGCCCGATGCTCATGCTATTTGACTGAAGGACCAGCTGCTTTTTCACATCCCCCAGCTGCAAGCTCATCACCAAGGAAGAGATATCCTACTGGCCTTTGAGAAGGATGTTGGCTCAATCCTGGCACAAGCAAGCAAATACGGTGACGCGATCCATCTGACCAAGGCTGCTGGGATGATACGACAGGACATGCTTCAAACACAAGTCACACTTCAGCAGTACATTTCATGAAGGATGCATTGAACAGGCTGTTCCACCATCACTGCTTCCATTTGTATGCATGATCGAACATGGTGCAGATATAAAATCCCAACTCCAGCATGGCGCATCAAAGTCTGACTTTGCTATGTCACAGCTCTTACAGTACAACTGCTTTGCCAACTACAAGGTAGGAACACAAATCCACAGACACTCCAAGGACCATGAGACACCTTTTGCTATCTACGTCGGCATGTAGTTTCTGCGATAGGGCCTAAGAAAGCTAGTGGGATCCTATACTCTCATGCTTTCACTGGCTATGACGTTGTGTCTGGCTTCCATGGGAAAGGAAAGAAATCTGCATGGCAGACATGGAATGTCTGTGATGAAGTTTCAGAAACTTTCACCAAACTCAGCCAATGTCCAACAACAGTTGCTGATTTTGACCTGCAGAAGCTAGAAAGATTTGTTATCCTCATGTACGACAGATCTAGTGCAGTCGCTGGTGTAGATAAGGCAAGACTAAATATCTTTTTCCGCAAGCAGAGACCATATGACTCCATTCCACCAACCCAGGCAGCCCTCAAGGAACATGCAAAGCGGGCTGCCTTCCAGGCTGGTATCATCTGGGGTAAGGCAATAATCTCCAATCCAGAAACCAGCAGTCCTGTCAACTGGGGATGGACGCAGAAAGGAGAGGCATGGCAGTTACGTTGGTCGACTCTTCCCCCGATTGTGACATGCTGTCAGGAGCTGACCAAATGTTCCTGTAAGAAAGACTGCAACCAGAGATGCAAATGCTTTCGCTTTGGACTTTCCTGCACAGCACTTTGCAGCTGCATATGTGAACAACAGTAAATGCACAAAAATGTACTGTCAGGAGTCACAGGAACCAGTGCTAATAGTGAGTACTTTATTTTTTTTAGTAAGTTCTTTTTTGTTATATTGTTTTTACTAAAATTTTTATTTTATGTGGATAAAAATGTTACAATGGACGTAAAACTATAAAAAAATCATCTGAGCATGCTTGAAAACATATATATCGACACCAAGATCACTCAGATTGACCAACTACATCAATTTCTAGAAGAAAAATCAAATTTTGATGGTCAATATGGCGGCCCAGCCATCTTGAGAAATGACCGCCCTATTGGATTTTCAAATGGCCAAGCAGGCAGATTTGACAAGTAACCATTACAGAATTACCATGCCATATTTGGTGCTTGTATCACCATTTGCATGATTCTCTTGAAAGATTGCATTTAGCTGCCCCACTATATGCTATACATGATGTAGAAACAATCCCATATGATAAACCTAAGAGTTCAAGCAACTATTTCTGCGTGGGCGCAGGAACGTCTTATCTGTGTGAATGCTCTCGGGACTAGCCTAGCCAGCGTGTCTAATGCTAGCTTAGGTCTAAGTGACATATTTTCGCCTAACTAATAACTCCTTGGGACACCGGTAACATTATTCAGACTGATAAACGATCTATAATAATTTCAAATTCAATAATAGTCCCTTACTTCATAATCGCATCATTATTAATTCGGTGAATTACATTTAATATCATATAGGCCTAGTTCAGCATCTCGCTACGAGCAGGCAGCGCTCCTCCCCTCAGATGACCTTGAACGCTCAGTATCACTCATGGCGGGCATTTGAAATTACTCTGAAATTTCTGAATATTACTTATATATATATATATATATATATATATATATATATATATATATATATATATATATATATATATATATATATATATATATATATATATATATATATATATATATATATATATATGCTGATAACACAAGGAAGAAAAAACACTAGTCCCAACGCTTTCGTGTAATTCACATCTTCAGGTGAGTACAGACTAATCTGACTCCTAGAATTAATAACCTCCTTAATGATTACCTTTCGATGATGATTTACTTGCATATATATATATATATATATATATATATATATATATATATATATATATATATATATATATATATATATATATATATATATATATATATATATATATATATATATATATATACAACAAAAAAATATATATATAACAAAAGTATGTCTGTGTGTTTGTGTGTCTGTGTCCTTTGAACTCGAAAACTACTTTACCGATGTTAGTGATGATGGATGTTATATGTAGTGATGATGGATGGTGTTATATGTAGTGATGATGGATAAAAAAAAAAAAAAAAAAAAACGTTATATGTAGTGATAATGGATGATGTTAAAAAACAAATATATGTAGTGATGATTAGACAATAAAATAATATCAGTTTAATGCTGAAAAAATATACTTTGCTGTACCGTTGCAGTGAAAAAACATGGTGGAACTTACATACACCGTTAATGAATTATTGATGGAAGAAGAAGTTTTGGGGACTGAACAGCGAGACAATGTGGAGCCTCCCGGAGGATGGCGTCCTACCGTGGCCTAGCGAATGAACCGCGTGTGTGTTTGTGGGTGGGTTTGTTTGTTTGCATGTTCGCACGAGAATCTCGGAAACTACTATGCACAAAAAAAAAAAACAAAAAAAAAAAAAAAAATGATGATGGTTATATATAGTGATGATGGATGATGTTATATAGTGATGATGGTGGTTATATGTATGATGATGATGTGTTATATGTATGATGATGGATGTGATATTGGATATGGTGTTATTGTCGTGATGATGATGATTTATATGTAGAATGATGGTGTCATATTAGTGATGATGTGTGTTTATGTAGTGATGATGGATTGTTATATGTAGTGATGATTGAATCTCAAAGAAAAAAAAATTTGTAAATATATATATATATATATATATATATATATATATATATATATATATATATATATATATATAAATATATATATATATATATATACGAGCAAGTCAACCGCCCTGACTCTACATTGTCTCACTGTTCAGTCCCAAAACTTTATCAATAGTTCATTAACGGTGTATGTAAGTTAAACCATGTTTTTCACTACAACGGTACAGCAAAGTATAATTTTTTAGCATTAAACTGGTATTATTTTATTGTCTAATCATCACTACATTTAACACCACCCATCATCACTACCTATAACATCATCCATCAACACTACATATAACACCATCCATCATCACGACATATAACACCATCCATCATCACTACATATAACACCACACATCATCACTACATATAACAACATCCATCATCACTACATATAACATCATCCATCATCACTACATATAACACCACCCATCATCACTACATATAACAACATCCATCATCACTACACATAACACCTTCCATCATCACTACAGATCGGTAAAGTAGTTTCCGAGATTCTCGTGCGGACACACAGGTGGGACGCCACCCTCCGGGAGGCTCCACATCGTCTCACTGTAGTGCATTAGGGTAGACCACATTTTTAGTTTTGCCATTAGCAGCAAGTTTGTACAGTTTTTCCAGTTCCCACTCTGGAGCATCCAACATAGAACTGTTCATGAGAGAAGCAAGGAAACACTTGCTATCCATGCCAAGTTTGGTCCAGGCGGCTCATTCCTTCAGGCCACGGTAGGACGCCACCCTCGGAAGCTCCCACATTGTCTCACTGTTCACTCCCCAAAACTTCTTCCATCACTATTTCATTCACGGTGTATGTAAGTTCCACTACAACGGTATAGCAGAGTATATTTTTTAGCATTAAACTGTTATTATTTTTTGTCTATTTATCATACATAAAACACCATCCATCACCACTACATATATCCATCTATCATCACTACATAACACCACCATCATCACTACATATAACAACATCCATCATCACTACATATAACACCACCCATCATCACTACATATAACAACATCATCATCACTACATATAGCAACATCCATCACCACTAAATATAACAACATCCATCATCACTACATATAACACCATCCATCATCACTACATATAACACCATCCATCATCACTACATATAACAACACCCATCATCACTACATATAACATCATCCATCATCACTACAATATAACACCACCCATCATCACTACATATAACATCATCCATCATCACTACATATAACACCATCCATCATCACTACATATAACACCATCCATCATCACTACATATATCACCACCCATCATCACTACATATCAAGATCCATCATCACTACATAAAACATGATCCATCATCACTACATATAACACCACCCATCATCACTTCATATAACACCATCCATCAACACTACACATAACACCATCCATCATCACTACATATAACACCACCCATCATCACTACAAAATTCAAGATCCATAATCACTACATATAACATCATCCATCATCACTACATTTAAGATCATTCATCATCACTACATATAACACCATCCATCATCACTACATTTAAAACCATCCATCATCACTACAAATAACACCACCCATCATCACTACATATAACAACATCCATAATCACTACATATAACAAGATCCATCATTACTACATATAATATCATCCATCATCACTACATTTAAGATCATTCATCATCACTACATATAACATCAACCATCATCACTACATATAACAAGATCCATCATTACTACATATAATATCATCCATCATCACTACATTTAAGATCATTCATCATCACTACATATAACACCATCCATCATCACTACATTTAACACCATTCATCATCACTACAAATAACACCACCCATCATCACTACATATAACAACATCCATCATCACTACATATAACATCATCATCCATCATCACTACATATAATACCATCCATCATCACTACATATAACACTATCCATCTCACTACAGATCGGTAAAGTAGTTTCCGAGATTCTACCGTCGACACGTGAGTCGCCACCCTCGGGAGGCTCACATTGTCTCACTGTAGCATTTGGGTGAACCACATTTTGGTTTGCCATTACGCAAGTTTGTACAGTTTTCCAGTTCCCTCTGGAGCACCAACATAGAACTGTTCATGAGAGAAGCAAGGAAACACTTGCATCCATGCCAAGTTTGGTCCAGGCTCATCCCTAGGCACGATAGGACGCCACCTCCGAAGCTCCACATTGTCTCACATTCACTCCCTAAAACTTCTTCCATCAATATTTCATTCACGGTGTATGTAAGTTCCACTACAACGGTATAGCAGAGTATATTTTTTTAGCATTAAACTGTTATTATTTTATTGTCTATTTATCACTACATATAACACCAGCCATCACCACTACATATAATACCATCTATCATCACTACACATAACACCATCCATCATCACTACATATAACAACATCCATCATCACTACATATAACACCACCCATCATCACTACATATAACAAGATCCATCATCACTACATAAAACATCATCCATCATCACTACATTTAAGATCATTCATCATCACTACATATAACACCATCCATCATCACTACATATAACACTATCCATCATCACTACAAAAACTCACCCATTATCACTATATATAACAACATCCATCATCACTACATGTAACACCACCCATCATCACTTCATATAACACCATCCATCATCACTACATATAGCAACATCCATCATCACTACATTTAAGCTCATTCATCATAAAACATCATCCATCATCACTACATTTAAGATCATTCATCATCACTACATATAACACCATCCATCATCACTACATATAACACTATCCATCATCACTACAAAAACTCACCCATTATCACTATATATAACAACATCCATCATCACTACATGTAACACCACCCATCATCACTTCATATAACACAAGCCCATCATCTACATATAGCAACATCCATCATCACTACATTTAGCTCATTCATCATCACTGTATAACACCACCCATCAACACTACAATTAACACCATCCATCATCAGTACATATAACAGCACCCATCATCACTACATATAACAACATCCATATGCATCACTAATAAGCAACATCCATCATCACTACATATAACAACATCCATCATCACTACATATAGCAACATCCATCATCACTACATATAACACCATCCATCATCACTACATATAACACCATCCATCATCACTACATATAGCAACATCATCAAAACTACATATATCATCCATCATCACTACATATAACACCATCCATCATCACTACATATAACACCACCATCATCACTACATATAAAACCATCCATCATCACTACATATAACAACACCATATCACTACATATAACAACATCCATTATCACTGCATATAACAACATCCATCATCACTACATATAACACCATCCATCATCACTACATATAACACCACCCACCATCACTACATTATAATAAGATTCATCTTCACTACATATAACATCATCCATCATCACTACATAAAACACCACCCATCACCTCTACATATAACATCATCCATCATCACTACCTTATAACACCATTCATCATCGCTTCTCATATAACACCATCCATAATCACTACATGTAACACCACCCATCATCACTACATATAACAAGATCCATCATCACTACATAAAACATCATCCATCATCACTACATTTAAGATCATTCATCATCACCATATAACACCATCATCATCACTACATATAACACTATCCATCATCACTACAAAAAGCTCCACCCATTATCTTCCCTTATATAACAGCATCCATCATCACTGCATGTAACACCACCCATCATCACCTTCATATAACACCATCATCATCACTACGCCATAGCAACATCATCATCACTACATTTAAGCTCATTCATCATCACTACATATAACACCACCCATCATCACTACAATTAACACCACCATCATCACTACATATAACACCATCCATCATCACTACATATAACTTACCACCCATAATCGCACTACATATAACACCATCCATCATCACTACATATATAACACCATCATCATCACTACAGCAACACCTCAATCATCACTACATATAACAAGATCCATCATCACTACATAAAACATCATCCATCATCACTACATTTAAGATCAATTATCATCACTACATATAACACCATCCATCATCACTACATGTAACACCACCCATCATCACTACATATAACAAGATCCATCATCACTACATAAAACATCATCCATCATCACTACATTTAAGATCATTCATCATCACTACATATAACTCCCACATCATCACTACATATAACATCATATTCCATTGTCACTACATATAACACCATCCGTCATCTCTACATATAACACCATCCATCATCACTACATATAACACCACCCATCATCACTACATATAACATCATCCATCATCACCACAAATAACTCACCACATCATCACTACATATAACAAGATCCATCATCACTACATAGCACCATCCATCATCGCTACAAATAACACCTCATCATCACTACATATACCACCCATCATCACTGCATATAACAAGATCCATCACCACTACATATAACACCATCCATCATCACTACATACAACACCATCCATCATCACTACATATAACACCACCCATCATCACTACATATAACACCATCCATCATCGCTACATATAACACCATCCATCATCACTACGCCATAATAACACCACCCATCATCACTACATATAACTTTTTCTATCATCACTACATATATACTTACACCATCATCATGCATATAACACCATCCATCATCACTACATATAACAGATCCATCACCACTACATATAGCACCACCCATCATCACTACATATAACAAGATCCATCACCACTACATATAACACCATCCATCATCACTACATATAACACCACCACCCATCATCTTTCTACATATAACACCATCCATCATCGCTACACGCTATAGCATCATCACTACATATAACACCACCCTCATCACTACATATAACACCATCCATCATCACTACATATAACACCATCCATCATCACTACATATAACGCATCCATCATCACCTACATATAACAAGATCCATCATCACTACATATAACACCACCATCATCACTACATATAACTTACCATCCATCGCCGTACATATAACACCATCCATCATCACTACATATAACACCACCCATCATCACTACATGCATAACACCATCCATCATCACTACATATAACACCATCCATCATGCTACATATAACACCATCCATCATCACTACATATAACAAGATCCATCATCTTTCACATATAACACCACCCATCATCACTACATATATATAGCACTATATCATAGCTACATAACAACATCCATCATCACTACATATAACACCACCCACCATCTCTACATATAACACCATCCATCATCACTACATATAACACACACCATCCATCATGCATACATATAACACCATCCATCATCACTACATATAACAAGATCCATCACCACTACATATAACACCATCCATCATCACTACATATAACATCATATTCCATTGTCACTACATATAACACCATCCGTCATCTACATATATAACACCATCCATCATCACTACATATAACACCATCCATCATCGGCTACATATAACACCAATCCATCATGCATACATATAACACCATCCATCATCACTTTCACACTTATAAACACCACCCATCATCACTACATATAACACCATCCATCGTCACATATAACACCATCCATCATCACTATAGATGGTAAAAATAATTTCCGAGATTCTCGTACTGACACAGAAACACACAGACATACTTCTTTTGTTTTTATATATATATATATATATATATATATATATATATATATATATATATACTATATATATGTATATATGTATATATATATATATATATATAAATATATATATAAATATATATATATAAGTATATATATATATATATATATATATATATATATTTATATACATATATATATACATACATATATATGTATATATATATATATATATACATATATATATATATATATATATATATATATATATATATATACATATATACATATATATATATATATATATATATATATATATATATATATATATATATATATATATATATATTTCAGTCAGCGGAATTTACTGGACTTTATTTTCTCATGACTTGGGGTTTATTAAAGATTATAAGATGGTAATGGCAGTGGAAGATGCCTTTGAGAAAAATCGAGACAGCACAAAGAACACTTAATCCCCTAAACAAAATGAATTGTCGTGACCGTGGAAGGATAGCGTCTGTGACTGGGATGAATGAGACACACTGTAAAATTTAGACACTTATATATTCCCTCAACACCACAAACACAATCAAATAATGGTACACCAATATGCGCACCTCTTGCTTGAACTTAAAACACTACTCTGCAGAATAAAAGTTATACATGATATAAATTATTAGAAACTCAGGCAACAATAAATTTGAAGTATTAAGAAATGTTGCTTGCACATGAAACAGGCTTAAGGGCTTTCACAAATAATATCAATCATGGAAATGGTATTAAAAAAATAAGAAATTAAATACTCTACAATGAATAGGCCTTAAGGGCTTTCAACAAAATAATATCAGTCTCTGAAATATTAATAAAAAATAGAAATTAAATACTCTACAATGAATAGGCCTTAAGGGCTTTCAACAAAATAATATGTCAGTCACTGAGGAAATGGTAATAAAAATAAGAAATTAAATACTCTACAATGAATAGACCTTAAGGGCTTTTCAACAACATAATATATCAGTCCACTGAAATGGTAATAAAAAATAAGAAATTAAATACTCTGTGAATAGGCCTTAAGGAGCACTCAACAAAGTATATCACCCAACAGATGCACACTTCCTAACCTAGCAAACACTCTGGGAACAAAGGTTATACCTGAGATCAGATTATAAGAAAAATTAAATGCATTAAAGAATCAAATCACAGTATCACTCTGGTTCATAGTATTTCAAACATTCAAAACAATACTATCAAAATTGTTTAAGAAATATTAAACACACACGTCATGATATCAGTAACTTTGAGAAATGGTATCAACTACACCCAAATATATTGTCACTATTATTGGTTTGTTACTGGGTCCACCAATACCCGTGAACCATGCTCCTGTCAACATACACCCATAATAAGGGAGTCTTGTATGTTCCTCTAGGTATCCCTAGACTCATGGTCTCAGTGTGGGACCCTGTGTATCACTCAGCTGGCCTCACTTTGCCACTTGAGTACTCCACGCCGTAGCGGAAGGAGTGAGCCAATCGAACTTCTGCTGTACAGTTGAGGAGAAGCTTTGCTTCCGTTATAAGAAGGGTTTCACTAAGCTGCTCTCGAGAGACATGTGGTGTTGTGAGCGAGGTAGAGAGCTGATGCTAACACAGTCGTCGGCAGTCAGCTGGGCACCAGACGGCTGAATTCCCTCGAGATCCTTTGATACCCCTTCTAAGCAGTGACAGGCCCTACAAACTGATGGAGTCTGGCGACAATCGCACCCTCAATCAGCGGCAGTCAAGCGGCAGTCCAGTCTCTGCGTCAAACTCCGGTCAACTCGGTCAAGTGGAGTTCTGTGGAAACCTGAAATGAACTCACTGGTAGCTCTAGTTTACTTTACACTGCCTATCTAACCCTGTCTGAGATCGAATGAGACTTGCGGTATACCGTAAGCGCAGCACAGGTGACTAGGCCGCGTGACTATTTCTGTGACGGCCTTGAGATGTCTTGTTTGTCTGAATGCTCCCATTGACTGAAAGGCCAGCCAGGCGTCGCGTCTCCTCTCAAGGCGTTGTTAGCTTAGGCCTACATTGACATATTTTCACGCTAACTAATAACTCCTTGGGCCACCCATAACATTATTCAGACTGATAAACGATCTATAATAATTTCAAATTCAATAATAGTCCTTAACTTCATGGTGCATCATTATTAATTCGGCAAATTACATTTAATATCATATAGGCCTAGTTCCATAACACTCGCTATGTGCGGGGTATCTCTTCCCTCAGACGACAGCAGACGCTCAGTATCGCCAATGGCGGGGCATTCGAAGTACTCTGGCTTCTGAATATTACATATATATATATACTTCACTTTTGATTCAACGCCTCTGCGAGATTTTGAACATATAATCAATGATCTCACCAGCCAGGAACCTCACCTACTGGCGGGGACTGGGAATATACCGACCATTTCCTAGTCCCACCCAATCATTCGATTCAGCAATAATATATATACTTTCTATATATATATATATATATATATATATATATATATATATATATATATATATATATATATATATATATATATATATATATATATATTTCATGTAAATCCACAACAAAACGTGGATAAGATGTCTTGAACAAAAGACGAAAGTAAGGTACTCCGTTGTTTCCATTTTCCCGTGTGATTTTATCAGATATATATATATATATATATATATATATATATATATATATATATGCTGATAACCTAGGAAAGAAGAAAACACGAAGTTCCCAAGCGCTTTCGTGCATTCACATCTTCAGGGGTGAGTACAGACTAGTCTGTGCACTCACTGAAAATAATAGCTCGTCATTCTACTAATGATTATGTATATACCTAACACCTACATTGATTTACTTGCATATATATATATATATATATATATATATATATATATATATATATATATATATATATATATATATATATATATATATACAGTACATTGATAAAATCACACGGGGAAAAGGTCCTGCCTGTATATTTAAGCCTCTCTCTGTCCATGTAATCCAGTTGCCTCTGAAGATGTCTTGAATAAAGATGAAAGCTAAGGTGCTCCGTTGTTTCTCTTTTCCCCGTGTGATTTTATCAAGATTTATCTTATCCACGTTTTTATTGTGGAGCTACATGATACATATATATATATATATATATGCTGACATCAGAAAAAAAACTGTGGCAATAACTTATTTCTACAGTATAAGTCATCTAGAACTGCAGCAACATTTTGTTGATTTATTGTTACCTTCATCAGGTCTTTTCTTCGTAATATTGGTGTTAGGTGCGACAACATAGAGACTATGGTTGAGGAGAGCGATGTAGGGGCGTGGTTAGTGTTGCGGAGGGCGTGTGGTGAAGGGAGGAGGGTCTCACGCCAGACTTCTACCCACAACTACCACACGGGTTTTCGGTCACCAGCCGCAGTCCACATCGCTCCAGGAACCTGTCGCCAGTTGGCCAAAGGGAGTAGTATCTTCACTGATCACGAATGAGTTCATCAATAATGGTGTTCTCAGCGGTATTAGCTTATTATTCTAAATATTTAATTTCTTTATTCTAAAAATAAAGTGACAATAATCTACACAATTGAATTGATCTTAATATACAAATTATATAAATACAATGAAATACTTCCTATGGGACTATAATTGCTGAACCCCCTTCCGCGGTAATATTTCAAAATGTTAAGATCTATGAGGCAATAATTTCAGAGTATCCGTGAACAACATTCAACAGCTTGTTGAACCAACGAAGCATTGTCTTAAATATCTGGACCCCAGAACTCGTATCACACACTTACTTGAATTCCTGGAGCTAATATATCAGAACTACCTCAGCATAGAAGCCCTTTAGAAATATAAACCCCAGAAATCAATATATAAGCAATATCAAGGGTCTCCATCATTGAATATCTGTGAAATATTTGGAATCCTAAATATATTATTAAAAAGAAAAAATGTGTAACCTTCACATGACATATCAGAACTAACACATTTGACTACTTGATCAGGTGTGTCGCGATCACCCGAAACCAAAATTCAATATGTGTTAAGAACATCGGCACGCCTAACCTAACCTAACCTAACCTTCTTAACTAAATTTTTGCAAATCTATCTAACCAATATGCAAACCTGGTGTCTCTGTTGATTAGCGCACCTGACAACAATTTTTCTGTAAATTCTTGCACTTAGAATCAATATTTTTTAATGGATATCAATATCTTTTTCATTAATATTAGAATATTTTGTGTCAATCTAATTTTGCTTATTTTAACGGTTCATATAAAGATTAGACATCTAGTTTATTTCATTTGTTGATTAGATCCTAACTTTTTGATCCTGTGGGGAGGGTTAGATTAGGTTAGTTAGGATAGGTTAGCCTAGGGATGAGACACGTTATTGTCATATAGGTGTATACTGTAGTGTCTGCAGAACAGTTAGTCAATTAACCGAGAGTATGAAATGCTGTGCCACATAAATCATATCACTGATATTCCACTGTTGGAGAAGATACAATATTAAAAGACGAGAGCGCCGTACAGTATATATTTTACAGCTGAAGAAGGACCGGAGGTTACGATCAAAATATATGCAGTGGTCTCGTTATTTTGTTTTATATTCTCCACAGTGGAATTTCAAATTAGTGGAGGTACAATGAAGTACAGTAAAAGTTATGGGGTAGATGTATTATGAAAATATGTGAATTACAATATTACAGAAAAGGGAAGAGTAAAAGTAAAGTAGCACGTAAATGATGTGGAAGAAATAGAGGAACAGAAGTGAGGCCGTTTGTTGAGGCAATAAAGAGGTTTTGTCCGTAAAGTCATTTTCGATATAATTAAAATTCTGAGTACATGGGTAGATAAATGTGCTGACGAAGATATAGCATGAGTTTAGTGTTATAGGAGTCAATATGTGGGTTGTGTACAGTCGTGGGTATGTATAAACGTATGTTGCACCTGACGATGGGTGACTCTCGCGGTGTCTAGGATGAGAACGTGACACGAGAGTGGCATCACCCCATAGCCCCTGCAGGGTGGCGCTCCTCTTGAGTTGGCTGGTCCTGGGGAAACATCACTGTTGTCTCTACCACCACCTGCCATCTCGTCGCCAGATGTCTTTAGTGTGCACAAGAATATAGAGCAGCGGAAAAAACCTTACCGCCTCCACTATAAAAACTTGTGCAATATCACAAAACAATGATGATGGTATGAAAGGAAAACATAGATCAATTTCGGAGCAATATGTGTCTGGATAATGCAAAACATATAAGACTTCAGTGAAGATAAAGCATATCCTTATTCCTTGATCATGGCGAGTTTCTGATGCTGCACAGTATGTAACTGTTACACTGAAAATGATAGATTGAAGTAAAGCCTTCTGAATTCCGAGAAGTATATGAATCAATCATCGGAAGAAAATTTACATGAGCTATCGTGGGACTGCAGGGGCAGGGGAGGTTGAAGGGAGCTGTGATTCTTCCATTGTATGTGTTATGGCCCGCGCCAGTCACCCACTGCTGATCGAATGCCAAGCAATAGCACTCAAAATACTAAGAACTCACCTGATTATTTGTGAATAACAAGCTGGGGAGTGTTTTTTATTGTGTGGCCAGCACTAGATGACACCCAAGCAAGTGTTCCCTCACCACCTGGCTTTCACCATCGTTCCCCACCTGTCCATCAGAACGACCCTTCACTGGCACCTCCCCAAACCACGCCACACCAATTACGGTAAACCAGCGATGCAAACAGTGAATGTCTCATTTTCTGGATATAAATTGAACATTGGTTAAAATATTGATTGTCTCATAGTGATAGATGCTTACGTGTGGTATTGTGCTGTTTGCCTGACTGACTGTCTGTGAGCTCTTCTTGTTTTTATGTCATAACCTTCAAATACCGTACACTAAGAAGACCGTGTTATATGTAGTCTTATCGCGTGATGGAGATAATTACTGTCGTGCTAGACTATCTGTTTGCCTGATAAGTCGAAAAAATATTAAAAGTGACAAAGAGTAAGAATAATCGCTCCTTCATCAAGTTGTAATAATTTACTGAAGCTGCCATGAATATCAGATATATTAAAACAAATTCAGATAACTCCAAGTTTTAGTTGAAACTGAGAGAGTGAAACTTTTGATGAGCCGGAAGTAACATGGGATATTGTACAATAAACGTATTTTTTACGCGATTGGGATTCTTAAACTTTTAAAATCACAGCTCTCTTAAAAGCCACCTTAGAAATATGTATGTGTACAATATTGAAAGACACTGCGCGCGCGCGCGCACGCACACAACACACACCTCTTATGTATCACCAGTGCCCAAGTCAACCAGCCCACAATCCTCTAAATCAGCTACGACCTATTGCATCACCCCAATACCCAGCCTAATCTTGAAAGTTTGTTGACAGGGCTTATGCTGATATGAGTCGTAGACCCTCAGCAATTCTAACAGAAAACTCTCCACCACTCACTGTCTTGTCATTGATTACATATACCGCCATCTCGAGAAACGAAAAACGTCTGTAGCTGTCGCCTTCATTGATTTCACTAAAGCGTTCGACCTAGTCGACCACAATATAATCATAAACAAAGCTATTGACCTCGGGCTTCGGAGAAATCTCATACCATGGCTTACAGACTTCCTCAGTGACCCACGCTGTTGTGCCTGAGGGGCTGTCTCCACCTTTCAGTCACTCACCTGTGGCGTCCCCAAAGGCACCAAGATGGACCACTCTGCTTCCTTATGCTCATCAATGATGCCCTAAGAGAAACCCTGCTCGCTGGAAATATGTCGACGATCCACCATTGGGATCAGCGTCAACAATTCTGCTCCCAACTATACCCGCCCTTCAGGATTTATTGAACAGTCTCCAAAATGGGCCACCAACAACCATGTCACATACCATCCATACCAAGACCATGGTTATGCACATCAACCTCCTCCGACATTGTCCCACCCTCCTCCATTACCCTAGGCCCGAACACACCCAGGTTGTAGATTCCACGAAGCCTCGGCGTCACCATAGACAACAACAAACTAAATTGGAAACCACACGTCAGTGAAGTTGTCAAATCCTCCAGTTTCCGTCTCCCCCCTCCTCCGCCGACTCAAGTCCTCGAGTTCCCGCACACGAGCTCCTCAGTGTATACACAACATTCATACTTCCCAAGCTCACCTATGCCCCCACCTGGTCTTCCTCTCTAAATGCCACACAACGTAAACACCTCAGAAAAAAAAGAGGGCATGCAAGATTATTCCTCCTTCCTACACCACATATCAAGAAGCGCTCAACACACTGACCCTTTCACTCTCACTGACCATCACCACGGCCTCATCTGCAATTGTAAGAAGTTTACACCATCCCCGACACCGGCCCCTACTACCACCTGAGATCCCCTGTCCGAGAATTGCTGTTCGACACCACAACCGCATCCAGCCCATACGTGCACGAACTGATCGCTATAAGAACAGCCCAGTCCCAACCATTGAAAAATTATCAATAACATGTAATAAATCAGTGTATTCACCCCAGTAAACACTGCTCCCACACTGTCACTATGTTGAAATGAACTGTAGTTTGAGCTGATCCCATCTAAGTTACTATACATCTAAGTACTATATGTCTTATTTGTGTCACTTATGTCACTTGTATATTATTTGTAATTCGTAACCCATTCCCAAATATGTAACTGTATATTTTCAGCCTTCTGGCTGCCAAGCTCTTCAATAAACCGTTAATTATTATTATTATTATTATTATTATTATTACACACACTAAAATACCGTCACGCTCCTCCATCTACCTTCCTACCTTCGCAAAATCTCCACCCCTTTAGCCCTCCAGTTTTACTAACTCCCTAAAGGACCTACTTCAAATAACCTTCTTAAGAAAGTGTTAATTATAAATGAAGTGTCTTTACTATATCCAGTCTATATCCTGTGTCCGGTGGAAGTTACGGCATGGATAGCCCACTCAATGTTAAATTTTTGTCCTCCGTTGACGACGACACCAAGCAGCTGGTGAGTAGCAAACACATTAATCCCAATACGCTTTACATGATATTGTGCGATAACACCAGCAGTCAAAGAAAATTATTTGCCTACAGTACTTCAAAGAGTATTCTCCTTCGGTTCTTCAGTCGGAGATGGTGGTAGCTACAGCTTTACACCAGTTTTACACCATCTGGGTCTTTTCGATTTCATGTACCATGTCCAAAAAGTAAAAATAAAACGTGTTTTTCAGTATACAGTAGATTTTCCTGCTAATTCCAAAAATAAAACATAGCTTAAAAAAATAATATATCCTTTCCAAATATAATTTTTCGTCATTTTTATTATTTTTTTCGGACAGCAAGAAATCTACATTAATTTTTTTGGGGCTACGGTACATGAAACCAAAAAATCTGATCTAGCCTAAACTTACCTAAAAAATATATATAATACAGTATCTTTTTCAAAAATAATTTAAGACTGTAGGTTTTAAGCTTTGGCTGCTACAGCAGACAAAATGAAGATCAAACTACATTATTCCAAGTTGGATTAATAATAATAATAATAATAATAATAATAATAATAATAATAATAATAATAATAATAATAATAATAATGATAATAATAATAATAATAATAACAATAATAATAATAATTGTGATACAAATATTCGCATATACAAATATTTTATTCTTACATCACTTTCCTCTATACAAAACCCATGGTACAGTCTCGTTCAAGATTCTTCGAACACTGCTGGAGACAGCTGGCAACTCAAGGCCGTTTGTTTACTATAACGTAGTATAATATGATACTAAAGAACAATGCCCAACGGGGAACTAAGTAACCAATCACCGATAAGCTTTTACATTAATTCATAATTTTACTGCATACTATAGTAAACAAACGGCCGAGTTGCCAGCTTTTCCAGCAGTGCTTGATGAATCTTGAACAAGACTGTACCTTCAGGTTATTTACCAAATTTATACTTTATTAATTTCTTAATGCGCTAGGTGCTAAATTAAAGTAATTAGGCACTGAATTACACTAGTTAAGTAGGGTTTTTGTTGTTTGCGCTGATTTTTTTTTTTGCTATACATTGGGATTTTTCTTGTAGTTAGTTACTAAACTACAATGGTTACCTGCTAAGTTACAGCAATTGCAAACTACACACCTTATTTCAGTGACAAAAAATAATAATTCTAAATGAGATGTTACTTAGAATAGTTCTGGTACATTTTAAGGCAAGCAAGCTTTTATTTGTATATAGAACAAACCTGTATGGTACTGTATATTATTAACTATTTACCATCAAAATCAAATATAGTTTATATATTAAGGCCACATATCCATCTCAGTGATGACATACAAGCAAGAACAATGTTTATCATATTAGACAAACTAAATCTTCATGAGATGCACACTCAAGTGCAATCACTATAATTTTTAATATGTTGCCTTACAATTAACATATACTGTATCGTTGTATACAATACTGTCTGTTATTAGGAAGGCAAGGTACATTGTTTATTACACATTAGGCAAAATATTAGTTGCACAAATGAAATAACAAAATACTGACAGTGCTTATTGTACCTAATTACTATAATTTAGCACCCTAGGCCATTAAAAAATAATGAAATGTGGCTGTCAAAAGAAGGTTGGAGGAAGGAGGACTTACTTTTAAGGCTCTGACAAAATTTTCTTATGTGAGTAAAAAGTGTGGTACTTGTTGTGTAACGACCACGGTCACACGTCAGTTAACGCCAAATCAAATGATTCATATTACGCCCATAGCCCACAAAACATGTACCTCTGCTTTTATTTTGAGTCCTCCATCTGAGGAGTCCGTTTTCTGATCACTTCAAGACGCCTCAGTCCTCCGTTATCCCATTTTCTGACTTACTGGAAACCAACTCTCTATATAATAAATTTGAATGTGAGAGAGAACACCTTGTTTTGAGTCAACTTAGATATGTCTGTTTACAGTTGGAACATTCAAGATCCAGTGTGAGGGGTTGAACGCTTCAACTGTCCTTATTGTTAGTAAGACGTGTCAAGTAAGCGAGTGTTGAGTTTGCCAGCTAGAGTGGCGTATTTTAGGTCGTCCTTGGGGGATATCCATGGGTTTCTGATCGCTACTGAAGTTATATTGTATTTGTTCCGACATCAGAGAATCTGATGTTCATAGTTTAGTTAGTGTCAGTTGTCTATTTAAGGAAGTTATTAATCTTCGAACAGTTCCTGTCAAACTCAAAATTCTCCCAGATTTAACGGCCGTTTGACCGGATGTGGTTTGCGGTCAGGTCAATAGAGTTGAGAACGCATATATAACTTCAATTCACCCTTTACTGAACAAACTCAACCTCTGATTAAAATTATAAATATAGATGTAGAAAATTAGTTTCGATCTGTGACACTGACGGTCACTTTACTTTACTTACTTTTTATCCTCTTCGCCACTGATCGGCTTGTTAGCCGCTCAGGGCGATCGGTCACGACTCTTTTCCTTTATATTCTTCACCAAGCGTCGGTTCGCTAGCCGCCCGGGCGATCGGTCACGTCTCTGTCACGCACTGTTAGTAAATACTGGGCATGCACCGGCTCCTGAATGTACCTGAACCCGCTCCAGTGTTGGTCAAGCCTTTCTTGAAAGAGCTCACACTCGGTGCCGTCACAACACTTTCTGGTAGATTGTTCCAAGAGTTTACAACCCTCACCCGAAAAGTTGCCCTCACGGTTTCCGGACTTGCCTTCTTCAATCTTGAGCTGTGACCCCTTGTGGCGAGTCCGCCAGCTCCAAGTAGGACACTCAACTGAGAGCCCTGAGATGCTTATAAACCCCAACTAGGTCCCCCTTGCCCGTCTGTAGTATAAGCTAGGCAAGTTCAGGCGCTCCAATCTCGCAGGGTAGCTGAGATGCCGAAGTGCAGGCACCAGCTTGGCCTCCTGAACATTTTCAACCAACTGACAGTCCCTAGCATATCTCGGGGACCAGATGGGGTGACAGTACTCCAGATGGGGAAGCACTTCACCCTGAAGATCGTCACGAGGACGGACCGTCTAGATATCTGAACGACCTTCTTATAAGACCCAATAATTTATTTGCCTGATTTACCTTCTCTTCACAATGGCCCGAGAACTTCAGCTCATTGTCAACATACACACCTAGGTCCTTCTCACACAGTCTCAACTAGGTACATTTTCATCCCGTTGGGACATATGGTACGCCTCCTTACCGTTGGTACGCCCCAGGTGCATCCTTCTACCTTCGTGACATTGAATCTCAGCAGCCATTCCTTCGACCATTCCTGGAGCCCACAGAGGTCCTTCTGCAGCTCTTCACAGTCCGTTGGTTCTTAATTTCCGAAATAACTTGGCGTCATCGGCAAACATTTGTATGGAGGAGTGTACAACGTCAGGCATATCATTTATGAAACAAACAAACAACAGCGGGCCCAATACACTCCTGCGGTACCCCACTTGTTACAGGTACAGATGACGATTTCGTGCCATTAATCACCACACATTGCTAGGTGTCCAACGACTACTGTGAATAGAGGGTCTATTGTTAGTGAAATTTATCTTTCTAATAGGAATACCTCAGGCCCGTATATATGCAGGCAGCGCGAGGAAATCACTCCTTCTGGTGATTTCTCCTCCACGTCTCCAGGTATGTTCACGTGTTCCAGTACGCCGCCATTAACTCAGTTTAACTTAGTCATTTTTTGTGAATATCAGTGTTCATGTGAGTCAAGTAAAGTAGGGAAGTTTCAGCTATCGTCTGAACCGGTGCCAGACGTATGTTTTGTATAGTGAAGCAAATATTCAGTCCTTCTTGTGATTTCTCCTCCACGTCTCCAGACGCGGATGTGTTAGCCACTTCCTGAGGGTCGATAGCTACCTATGGGCAAGATGGTTCTGAAGACTGTCTCTAAGGGGGCGCATTTAGAATCCCAGGATTATCACCCCTGGAAGCTCCTCACCACTCTGCCAGTGTGTAACGAGTCAACTCTCCCTGAGTGCACCCAGCGAGCGAGTTCAGCTTGGCGGTTGCTGTAAAACATCTGTGCCCGCTGACTCCACTCCGAGATTGCATTTCATCTATTGCATGGAGCAGTGTCGGCCCATGTTTGGAGGATAACTAGCAGAAATATAGTATCTCGGGTTAAGTATTAAACCCCTGAATGAGAGTTCAAGGTACCAGGTGGTTCCTTGTGAAGTGATAAGAAATATTGTATGTTACTAATTGTGGAATTGCCTGGTGTTATGTATTCATCTGTAGTACCTATGGAAAGAATAACCTGAGAGTAATTATGCCTCTAATCAAGAAGTGGAGAGGTAATTTGTTACTTGTTAAAGTAAGACCTGAGGGTCCAGTGATGGCTAGAATACAGTACGGAATCTCGCGTATCGCTGCATGATATCCCAATTGTCTAATAAAGTAATGGCATTTGGAGGTGTTGGAATGAGGTAATAAGCCCTTGAAGTGTTTGATGATTTAATATTAATTGCGGTTCTTTTAGCCTGGAGTGAATCTAAGATGCATCTTCTCCACTCACTGTGTTAATAAATATTGAATTAGGTAATCTTAGAGTATCACCACTCTACTCCTTCTAAACATGGGTTCCGTAGAAAAATAATACTTACCACGTGCTCTAGACATCTACCAATTTACCCAACAACTTTCCATGAGTTATGTTATATACGAAAAGTCTGGGTGTAAGTAGCTACCTTGTAAGTATAAAAAGTGTTGTATAAAGAATAACATGGTTCCTAGACTAACCTATGTAAGAATAGACATAAACAAAGTATACTTCAGAAAGGAAAAACATTGACTTGAAAACATAAGCAGACAAACATAATAGTTACTTGTATAAGAATATAAGGTATATAGGAGATACAAAGAACATACTTGTGAATATGAGCAAGAATACATAATAAATATATATATATATATATATATATATATATATATATATATATATATATATATATATATATATATATATATATATATATAGAGAGAGAGTATATATACATATATATGTAAAGAATTGAAGAAGAATAAGTGATATAAAACAGGCACTTAATACGGAAAGAGTACTACACAGAACATATAAGTATATGAATAAATAGACTACTAACAGAAAAGAATATAAAGGTATATGAGAGATAAAGAACATATAAGAATATATAAGAATAGCTGGATGGTAAATTATTGAAAAGAGAAAATTCGGCCCGTTACAGTTGTGCCCTGAAAAAAAAAAAATAAACCACCTTACAGCGATTCCTAATTAGGGGTAAATTATCCCAAAGGAAATAATTTGAAATTTTACGGAAGTAACGACAGCCCATGAGATATATCCTTATTCTTCCTGCTTGATTCTATACACCACCACTAGTTATTCATATGTCAGATACGTCTTGGACACGGCAGAGTTAGCACCTCTTGCCTCACTCTCCACGGCGGAACCCCGTCTGCTTCACGTACTGAACACGACAGGTCTAGTCATTTTAGTCTAATGCAGTGCCGCCCATCACATTCCTCCAGTCTCCTGTCTCGATTCGGGCATTCCAAAGTACTGTGTAGTAATCTCTTGGCAACAAGTGGTGGTATCGAGAAAACATTCTTGGTTGTTTGTAAATAGCCACGTTTATTTCCAAAAGTGTAAATCATGATAATGAAGGAAGTGACCTTAACCAAAAATAGAATGAAAATAAGCAGGCCAAGTGATAATCTTACCCAGGCGTCACCGACGACTTTCTCTTCACGGCACTCGGACCACACTCTGCTACCCACATCCCGACACCCACATGGACTCCTGAGCACATCACTGCCGAATGTCACCAGTGTTTTATTCTGATCAAATAATAAACCGAAGCTGTTAAAATTAACAGCACTTTTTTTGCCCAAGACAGACTAACCGATCCAAGAACACTTAAAAGCACTTAATTTGCACATTCATTTCAGATGAGACTATAGGAACGATCAAAATATACTGTACACTTATACGCCTCCATTAAGCCAAGAATATTGTTAAATTTGAACTCATTTAGAGCTACTAGGCCAGAGTCCTGAACCATCATATACCAAGACTCTACACGACGCAACAGCTTCCTAATATTAGCAAGTTTTTAATTTTGGTTTTTTTATTCTTTTTAATCTCGTTATATCATTTTGGTTCAACTTATCTGGACATAAATAAGAATGAACTTGTTTTCATAATTCATATAGACAAGACACAGGAGCCATACCCCAAGAAATGGCTATTTTTACTGATGATTTTAACGAGGAAAGGAAATGAGAGAAACTAATAATTGATAAGTTATGAAAAATAAATTTTCTCTTTCTTTATTTTGACCTGGAGTACAGGTCAACTAAAATTAGAGAGCAGTATATATATATATATATATATATATATATATATATATATATATATATATATATATATATATATATATATATATATATGTAATATTCAGACATTTCAAATGCCCCGCCATTAGCGATACTGGAGCGTTCAAGGTCGTTCGAGGGAAGAGAGCGCCCCCTGCCCATAGAGAGATTGTGAACTAGGCCTAAGATATTAAAAGTAATTTGCCGAATTAATAATGATGCGATTCATGAAGTTATGGACTATTATTGAATTTGAAATTAGTATAGATCGTTTATCGTCTGAATAATGTTACGGGTGTCCGAGTTATTAGTTAAGCGGAAAAATATGTCACGAAGGCCTAAGCTAACGCCTTGAGAGGAGACGCGATCCTGGCTGGTCCTCAGTCACAGGGAGCATCCAGACAAACAAGATGTCCCCGCGCCATCATTACAGAAATAGTCACCGGCCTAGCCACCTGTGTACCTCATTGCAGAAACAAGTAAGTCTCATCCAATCCAGACAGCTAGATAGGCAGTGGTAAAGCAAACCAGAGCTAACAGAGAGTTCATTTCTTTCACTCTTCAAACCTTCTAACCGAGCATCCGGAGTTTGACCGCGAGATTGACCGCCGCCGGAACCGCCAGCTGATAGATTGAGGGCGATTGTCGCCATTGACCGATCAGCGCAGAACGTCACCGTTTAGTGGTATCAGCGATCTCTAGTGAATCTAGCCGCCTGGGTGCCCAGCGACGACGGACGATCGTGGGCCAGCAGCTCTCTCTCTCCTCACAACACCACATGTCTCTGAGCAGCTTAGTGAAACCCTTCATAACGGAAGCTAAAGCCTTCAACTGTACAAAGGTCTGATTACCTACCTTCCGCTTATGGACGACAATTGGAGTACAAATCAGGCTATCTGAGTAAAATTAATGGTCACAAACTGAGACCGTGAGTCTAGGACTCAGGAGACAACCTAGAAAGAACATTTATCTTCCTTATTACGGGTGTAGAACACCCATTTCTCAGTTACTGATATTACGACAAACTAAAAAACACCAGAATGTTGAGTCAAATGGAACCAGAGTGATACTCAGACTTGATTCTTTAATGCATCTAACTTTTCTTCATAAACTGATTCAAAACCTTGTTCTATAGTTGTTAAGTTAGGGTTAGAAGAGTGCATCTGCTTGGGGTGATATAATTTGTTGAGTGCCCTCAAGGCCTATTCATTGTAGAGTATTTAATTTCTTATTTTTTATTACCATTCTTAGTGACTCATATTATTATTTTGTGAAAGCCCTAAGGCCTATTCATTGTAAGAGTATTTAATTTCTTATTTTTAATTCCATTTCCTAAGGACTGATATTATGTTGCTTGAAAGCTTCTAAGGCCTATTCATTGTAGAGTATTTAATTTCTTATTTTTATTACCATTCCTCATTGACAGATATTATTTTTGTTGAGTGCCCTTTAGGCCTATTCATAAAATAATAAATACCCCATACCACCTCCTCGAAGGGGATATTATTCTGAAAGCTCATAACTCAGGTTTCATGCAGTAAACATTTCACACTTCCAAATTTATTGTTGCCTGAGTTTCTAATATTTTCACATCATGTATAACTTTTATTCCCCAGAGTAGTGCTAAAGTCAAGTTAAGAGGGGCATATTGCGTACCAATATTTGATTGTGTTTTAGAAAAGGAGGAAACATAATGTCTAAATTCTTACAGTGTGCTCTCATTCATCCCAGCACAGACGCATCCTCCCACGGTCACGGACAATTCATTTTGTTTAGTAGATTTAATGTCTTGTGCTGGTTCGATTTTCTCAAAGAAGGCCTCAACTGCACTTACATTACCATCTATTAATTTTAATAAACCCTAAGTCCAGTAAATAAAAAAAAAAAAAAAAAAAAAAAAAAAAAAAAAAAAAAAAAAAAAAAAAAAAAAAAAAAAAAAAAAAAAAAAAAAAAAAAAAAAAAAAAAAAAAAAATATATATATATATATATATATATATATATATATATATATATATATATATATATATATATATATATATATATATATATATATATATATATATATATATATATATATATATATATATATACTGATAACCATAAGAAACATAAAAAAAACCACGAAGTTTCAAAGGCTTTTGTAATTCACATCTTTCAGGGTGAGTACAGACTAAGGGAGTAATACTTGACAAGGCTAATATATACAGTAGAGGAGAGGAGATCAAGTCCCTATGGGACAGCAGATGTCCACATGTGTTCCGGTCATAAAGCAGTGACCCTTACTAATCTTCTTAATAAAAAAACTGACCATGCCATCTTAAGCACAGCAGCTGACCTAGTCAGGCTTATAGGTAAGATGACCCAACCTTCTCACCTAGTTACAATCTTCTTAATCACAAAATTATCCAGTTTGTACATACCATTACTCAAACTCATGTTGATATATTCGGTATGTTTAATGAGACTAGATTTATAATGTTCCTACTGACAATTGAATTACAAGGTAATATTGAGGAGGCATTATCCCAGTCAATGCAATGCTTATTATCTCTCATATGAATGAACAGAGCATTGGATGCCTGGCTCGTCCTAACACTATATTTATGCTGTTTAAATCTAGTTATAAGATCTTTACCCGTCTGGCCTAAGTAGAACATATGACATTCCTTGAGCGAACCTTGTAAGTGCAGCCGCCTGCATTGTTGGGGAGTTCTTAATTAACATTTGTTTACAGTGCATGAGTTTTTAAATGTCACATTAACGTTCCAGGTTTTCAGTTGTATAGAATTCTGAGATAAATTTTGTTAAATGGTAATACCTAGAGATTCTTATTGTCATGGGTCTACCTCTGTCGTAAAACAGCAACCTCAAAACTGAGGACACAGGCGCACCTCCTACTCTATCTGGGAATCACCA
>NW_024723541.1:4926069-4967513 GCF_018991925.1 Homarus americanus
ACCATCCATCATCGCTACATATAATTCATCCATACATATAACAAGATCCATCATCACTACATATAACACCACCCATCATCACCATAACACCATCCATCATCACATATAACAACATCCATCATCATCATATAACACCACCCACCATCAACATACATACATAACACCATCCATCATCACATATAACACCATCCATCATCGCTACATATAACACCATCCATCATCACTACATATAACAAGATCCATCACCACTACATATAACACCATCCATCATCACCACCATATAACATCATATTCCATTGTCACTACATAACACCATCCGTCATATCTACATATAACCATCCATCATCACTATAACACCATCCATCATCGCTACATATAACACTATCCATCATCGCTACATATAACAATCATCCATCAATACATATAACAATTACCCATCATCACTAATATAACACCATCCATCGTCACTACATATAACACCATCCATCAACACCATAACTAAAACAATACATCATCAAACTACACAAAACACACACATACTTCTTTTTTATATATATATATATATATATATATATATATATATATATATATATATATATATATGTATATATATATATATATATATATAAATATATATAAATATATATATAAATATGTATATATATATATATATATATAAATATATTTAGATACACATACATACATACATATATATATATATATATATATATATATATATATTATATATATATATATATATATATATATATATATATATATATATTATATATATATATATATATATATATATATATATATATATATATATATATATATATATATATGTAAATCAGTCGGAATTACTGGACTTTATTTTCACTTGACTTGGGGTTTATTAAAGATTATTAAGATGGTAATGGCAGTGGAAGTGCCCCTTTGGAGAAAAATCCTAACCAGCACAAGAACACTTAAATCTACTAAACAAAATGAATTGTCCGTGACCTGTGGAAGGATAGCGTCTGTGACTGGGATGAATGAGACACACTGTAAAATTTAGACACTTATATTCCTCCAACACTACAAACACAATCAAATAATGGTACACCAATATGCGCACCTCTTAACTTGAACTTAAACACTACTCTGGGGAATAAAAGTTATACATGATAGAAATTATTAGAAACTCAGGCAACAATAAATTTGAAGTATTAAGAAATGTTGTTACATTACGAAACAGGCCTTAAGGGCTTTCACAAAATAATATCATCACTTAGAAATGGTATTAAAAAATAAGAAATTAAATACTCACAATGAATAGGCCTTAAGGGTCAACAAAAATAATACAGTCACTGAGGAATGATAAAAAGATAAGAAATTAAATAATCCACAATGAATAGCCTTAAGGGCTTTCAACAAAATAATATCAGTCAATGAGGAAATGGTAATAAAAATAAAATTAAATACCTACAATGAATAGACCTTAAGGGCTTTCAACAAATAATATCAGTCACTGAGGAAATGGTATTAAAAATAAGAAATTAAATACTTACAATGAATAGGCCTAAGGGCACTCAACAAAAATTATATATCACCCCAACAGATGCACACTTCCTAACCTAACTTAAACACTACTCTGGGGAACAAAGGTTATACCTGAGATCGGAATTATAAAGAAAAATTAAATGCATTAAAGAATCAAATCACAGTATCACTCTGGTTCCACTTAGTGACACAAACATTCAAAACAATACTATCAAAATTGTTTAAGAAATATTAAACTACACACGTCATGATGATATCAGTAACTGAGAAATGGTATCAACTACACCCAAATATATTGTCACTATTATTGGTTTGTTACTGGTCCACCAATACCCGTGAACCATGCTCCACCCAACTCAACATAACCTACAATAAGGGATAACATGTTCCTCTAGGTACCTAGACTCATGGTCTCAGTGTGGGGACCTGTATCACTAGCTGGCCTCACTTTACCCGCAGTAATCCATAAACGGAAGGGAGTGAGCAATCAGACCTGGTAGTTGAGAGAAGCTTTAGCTTCCCGTTAGCAAGAGGGTTTCACTAAGCTGCTCGAGACATGTGGTGTTGTGAGCCGAGGTAGAGGAGAGCGATGCCCCAACGATCGTCCTGTCGTCAGCTGGGCACCCAGACGGCTAGATTCCTCAAGAGATCCTTGATACCCCGCCAAACAGTGACAGCCCAACTGATCGGTCCAATGGCGACAATCGCCACCCTCAATCATCAACGGCAGTCTCAAACGGCAGTCAATCTCGCAGTCAAACCCGGTCAACTCCGGCCAAGGGTTCTGAAAACCCTGAAATGAACTCACTGGTAGCTCTAGTTTACTTTACCACTGCCCTATCTAACCTTGTCGAGATCGAATGAGATTTACTTGTTATACTGCAATAGCGCAGCACAGGTGACTAGGCCACGGATTATTTCAGACGGACGCGAGACGTCTTTGTTTGTCTGAATGCTCCCCGTGACTGAGGACCAGCCAGCGTCGCGTCTCTCTCAAGGCGCTAGCTAGCCTACGTGACATAGCTTTTCCAGCCTAACTAATAACCCTGGGACACCATAACATTATTCAGACTAACGATCTATAATAACTTAAATTCAATAGTCCTTAATCATGAATCGCATCATTATTAATTCGGCAAATTACATTTAATATCATATAGGCCTAGTTCCACAACCTCTCGCTAAAGTGCAGGGAGCGCTCTTCCTCAGACGACCTTGAACGCTCAGTATCGCTAATGGCAGGGCATTCGAAATTACTTCGAAATTTTAATATTACATATATATATATACTTCACTTTTTAGTCCATAACACGCGAGATTTTGAACATATATTCACGATTAGTTAGGAATTTGAATCCTCATTTCCACTGGGTGACTAGGGAATGCTAATGACCATTTCCCCAGTCCCACCCAGTAGGTCGAGGGTTCGATTCTGGTCATTGGTGAGGTGTCGTTGATATATATATATATATATATATATATATATATATATATATATATATATATATATATATAATATATATATATATATATATATATATATATATTTCATGTAAATCCACAATGAAACGGATAAGATATCTTGAATAAAGACGAAATAAAGTACCTGCTGTTTCCATTTTCCCGATTATTAAGATATATATATATATATATATATATATATATATATAGAAGAGAGAGATATGTTGATAACTATTAGGTGAAAGAAGAAAATTTGTCTCTGCTTGTAATTACATTGTGTGAGTACAGACTAGCCCTGTACTCACTCCCCTGAAGATGTGAATTAAGGCTTTTAAGCGCTTGGGAACTTCTGTGTTTTCTTCTCTTTCCTCAGGTTATCAGTATATACCTAGATCACATGCACCTACAGTGATTTACTTATATATATATATATATATATATATATATATATATATATATATATATATATATATATATATATATAAGTACATTGATAAAATCACAAGGTCACCCTGTATATTTTTCTCTCTGTCCATGTAATCCAGTTGCCTCTGAAGATGTCTTGAATAAAGATGAAAGCTAAGGTTTATCGTTGTTTCTCTTTTCCGTGTGATTTTATCAAGATTTATCTTATCACTTTTTATTGTGGAGCTATGATATATATATATATATATATATATATATATATATATATATATATATATATATATATATATATATATATATATATATATATATACATATATATATATATATATATGCTGACATCAGAAAAAAAACTGTGGCAATAACTTATTTCTACAGTATAAGTCATCTAGAACTGCAGCAACATTTTGTTGATTTGTGTTACCTTCATCAGGTCTTTTCTTCGTAATATTGGTGTTAGGTGCGACAACATAGAGACTATGGTTGAGGAGAGCGATGTAGAGGGCGTGGTTAGTGTTGCGGAGGGCGTGGTGAAGGAGGAGGGTCTCCACGCCAGACTTCCCACCCACAACTACCACACGGGTTTTCGGTCTCAGCCATAGTCCACATCGCTCCAGGAACCTGTCGCCCAGTTGGCCAAAGGGAGTGAGTATCTTCACTGATCACGAATGAGTTCATCAATAATGGTGTTCTCAGCAGTATTAAGCATTATTCCCACAAATATTTAATTTCTTTATTCTAAAAAATAAAGTGACAATAATCTACACAATTGAATTGATCTTAATATACAAATTATATAAATACAATAAAATACTTCCCTATAGGACTATAATTGCTGAACCCCCTTCCGCGAGTAATATTTCAAAAATGTTAAGATCTATGAGGCAATAATTTCAGAAGTATCCGTGAACAACATTCCAGCAACATTTGAACCAACGAAAGCATTGTCTTAGAAATATCTGGACCCCCAGAACTCATATCACACACTTACTTGAATTCCTGGAGCTAATATATCAGAACTACCTCAACTCATAGAAATATTTTAGAAATATAAACCCCCAGAAATCAATATATAAGCAATATCGGGGTCTCCATCATTGAATATCTGTGAAATATTTGGAATCCTAAATATATTATTAAAGAAAAATGTGTAACCTTCACAGCTGACATATCAGAACTAACACATTTGACTACTTGATCAGGTGTGTCGCGATCACCCGAAACCAAAATATTCCAGAAATATGTTAAGAACATCGGCGCCTAACCTAACCTAACCTAACCTTCTTAACTAAATTTTACCAAATCTATCTAACCAATATGCAAACCTGGTGTCCTCTGTTGATTAGCGCACCTGACAACAATTTTTTCTGTAAATTCACTTAAGAATCCAATATTTTTTAATGGATATCAATATCTTTTTCATTAATATTAGAATATTTTGTCAATCTAATTTTGCTTATTTTAACGGTTCATATAAAGATTAGACATCCTAGTTTATTTCATTTGTTGATTAGATCCTAACGATCCCTGTGGGGAGGGGTTAGATTAGGTTAAGTTAGGATAGGTTAGCCTAGGGATGAGACACGTTGTGTCATATAGGTGTATACTGTAGTGTCTACCCAAGAACAGTTAGTCAATTAACCGAGGAAATTATGAAATGCTGTACCACATAAATCATATCACTGATATTCCACTGTTGGAGAAGATACAATATTAAAAGACGAGAGCACCGTACAGTATATGGCACACAGCTGAAGAGGACCGGAGGTTACGATCAAAATATGCAGTGGTCTCGTTATTTTGTTTTATATTCTCCCACAGTGGGATTTCAGAATTAGTGGAATTTTAATGAAGTACAGTAAAGAGTTATGGGGTAGATGTATTATGAAAATATGTAGATTACAATAATATTACAGAAAAGGGAAGAGTAAAATTAAAAGTAACGTAAATGATGTGGAAGAAATAGAGGGAACATGATGAGGCCGTTTGTTGAAGAGGGCAATAAAGGAGTTTTTGTCCGTAAAAGTCATTTTCGATATAATTAAAATTCTGAGTACATGGGTAGATAAATGTGCTGACGAAGATATAGCATGAGTTTAGTGTTATAGGAGTCAATATGTGGGTTGTGTACAGTCGTGGGTATGTATAAACGTATATGTTGCACCTGACGATGGAGTGACTCTCCATGGCGGTGTTGTCTAGGATGAGAACGTGACACGAGAGAGTGGCATCACCCCATAGCCCCTGCAGGAGGTGGCGCTCCTCTTGAGTTGGCTGGTCCTGGGAAAACATCACTGTTGTCTCTACCACCACCCCTGTCTCCATCTCCGTCGCCAGATGTCTTTAGTGTGCACAAGAATATAGAAGAACGCTGGAGAAAAAAACCTTACCGCCTCCACCTATAAAAAACTTGTGCAATATCACAAAACAATGATGGTATGAAAGGGAAAAACATAGATCAATTTCGGAAGCAATATGTGTCTGGATAATGCAAAACATATAAGACTTCAGTGAAGATAAAGCATATCATATTCCGCTGATCATAATGAGGAGTTTCTGATGCTACTGTATGTAAACTGTTACACTGAAAATGATAGATTGAAGTAAGAAGCCTTCTGAATTCCGAGAAGTATATGAATCAATCATCGGAAAGAAAATTTACATGAGGACTATCGTGGGACTGGGGGGCAGGGAGGTTGAAGGGAGCTGCTGTTGATTCTTCCATTGTATGTGTTATGGCCCCGCCAGTCACCCACTGCTAGTCGGAATGCAAAGCAAATAGCACTCAAAAATACTAAGAACTCACCTGATTATTTGTGAATAAACTGGGGAGTGTTTTGTTGTGGTGGCCAGCACTAGATGACACCCAAGCAAGTGTTCCCTCACCACCTGGCTCACCATCGTTCCCACCTGTCCATCAGAACGACCCTTCACTGGCACCTCCCAAACCACGCCCACCAGTAGGTAAACCAGCGATGCAAACAGTGAATGTCTCATTTTTCTGGATATAAATTGAACATTGGTTAAAATATTGATTGTCTCATAGTGATAGATGCTTACGTGTGGTATTGTGCGTGTTGCCTGACTGTCTGTGAGCTCTTCTTGTTTTTTTATGTCATAACCTTCAAAATACCGTACACTAAGAAGACCGTGTTATAGTCTTATCGCGTGATGGAGAGATAATTACTGTCGTGCTAGACTATCTGTTGCCTGATAAGTCGAAAAAATATTAAAGTGACAAGGAAATGAAATAATCGCTCGCTTCATCAAGTTGCTTAATAATTTACTGACTGCCATGAATATCAGATATATTAAAACAAATTCCAGATAACTCCAAGTTTTAGTTGAAACTGAGAGTGAAACTTTTATTGAGCCGGAAGTAACATGGGATATTGTACAATAAACGTATTTTTACGCGATTAGGTTAAACTTTTAAAATCACAGCTCTCTTAAAAGCCACCTTAGAAATATGTATGTGTACAATATTGAAAGACACTGCGCGCGCGCACGCACACACACACACACACCTCTTATGTATCACCAGTGCCCAAGTCAACCAGCCCACAATCCTTAAATCAGCTACGACCTATTGCAATCACCCCAATACCCAGCCTAATCTGTGAAAGTTTTGTGTTTGACAGGGCTTATGCTGATATTGCAGGAGTCGTAGACCCTCAGCAATTTGGCAACATGAAAACTTCCTCCACCACTCACTGTCTTGTCAGCTTTCTCGATTACATATACCGCCATCTCGAGAAACGAAAAACGTCTGTAGCTGTCGCCTTCATTGATTTCACTAAAGCGTTCGACCTAGTCGACCACAATATAATCATAAACAAAGCTATTGACCTCGGGCTTCGGAGAAGTCTCATACCATGGCTTACAGACTTCCTCAGTGACCGACGCCAAGCTGTACGCTTCCGAGGGGCTGTCTCCACCTTTCAGTCACTCACCTGTGGCGTCCCCCAAGGCACCAAGATGGGACCACTCTGCTTCCTTATGCTCATCAATGATGCCCTAAGAGAAACCCCTGCTCGCTGGAAATATGTCGACGACTCCACCATTGGGATCAGCGTCAACAATTCTGCTCCCAACTATACCGCCCTTCAGGATTTATTGAACAGTCTCCAAAACTGGGCCACCAACAACCATGTCACCATCAACCATACCAAGACCATGGTTATGCACATCAACCTCTCCTCCGACATTGTCCCACCTCCCTCCATTACCCTAGGTCCGAACACACTCCAGGTTGTAGATTCCACGAAGCTCCTCGGCGTCACCATAGACAACAAACTAAATTGGAAACCACACGTCAGTGAAGTTGTCAAATCCTCCAGTTTCCGTCTCCACCTCCTCCGCCGACTCAAGTCCCTCGGAGTTCCCGCACACGAGCTCCTCAGTGTATACACAACATTCATACTTCCCAAGCTCACCTATGCCTCCCCCACCTGGTCTTCCTCTCTAAATGCCACACAACGTAAACACCTAGAAAAAGTGCAAAAGAGGGCATGCAAGATTATTCTCTCCCCTTCCTACACCACATATCAAGAAGCGCTCAACACACTGACCCTTTCGACTCTCACTGACCATCACCACGGCCTCATCTGCAAATTTGGTAAGAAGCTTCTACACCATCCCCGACACCGGCCCCTACTACCACCTGAGATCCCCTGTCCGAGAATTGCTGTTCGACACCACAACCGCATCCAGCCCATACGTGCACGAACTGATCGCTATAAGAACAGCCCAGTCCCAACCATTGTAAAAATTATCAATAACATGTAATAAATCAGTGTATTCACTCCCAGTAAACACTGCTCCCTACACTGTCACTATGTTGAAATGAACTGTAGTTTGAGCTGATCCCCATCTAAGTTACTATACATCTAAGTTACTATATGTCTTATTTGTGTCACTTATGTCACTTGTATATTATTTGTAATTCGTAACCCATTCCCCAAATATGTAACTGTATATTTTCAGCCTTCTGGCTGCCAAGCTCTTTCAATAAACCGTTAATTATTATTATTATTATTATTATTATTATTACACACACACAAAATACCGTCACGCTCCTCCATCTACCTTCCTACCTTCGCAAAATCTCCACCCCTTTAGCCCCTCCAGTTTTACTAACTCCCTAAAGGACCTACTTCAAATAACCTTCTTAAGAAAGTGTTAATTATAAATGAAGTGTCTTTACTATATCCAGTCTATATCCTGTGTCTCGGTGATGAAGTTACGGGCATGGATAGCCCACTCAATGTTAAATTTTTTGTCCTCCGTTGACGACGACACCAAGCAGCTGGTGAGTAGCAAACACATTAATCCCAATACGCTTTACATGATATTGTGCGATAACACCAGCAGTCAAAGAAAATTATTTGCCTACAGTACTTCAAAGAGTATTCTCCCTTCGGTTCTTCAGTCGGAGCGATGGTGGTAGCTACAGCTTTACACCAGTTTTACACCATCTGGGTCTTTTCGATTTCATGTACCATGTCCAAAAAGTAAAAATAAAACGTGTTTTTCAGTATACAGTAGATTTTCCTGCTAATTCCAAAAATAAAACATAGCTTAATAAAAATAATATATCCTTTCCAAATATAATTTTTCGTCATTTTTATTATTTTTTTTTCGGACAGCAAGAAAATCTACATTAATTTTTTTTTGGGGCTACGGTACATGAAACCAAAAAAATCTGATCTAGCCTAAACTTACCTAAAAAAATATATATAATACAGTATCTTTTTCAAAAATAATTTAAGACTGTAGGTTTTAAGCTTTGGCTGCTACAGCAGACAAAATGAAGATCAAACTACATTATTCCAAGTTGGATTAATAATAATAATAATAATAATAATAATAATAATAATAATAATAATAATAATAATAATAATAATAATGATAATAATAATAATAATAATAACAATAATAATAATAATTGTGATACAAATATTCGCATATACAAATATTTTATTCTTACATCACTTTCCCTCTATACAAAACCCATGGTACAGTCTCGTTCAAGATTCTTCGAACACTGCTGGAGACAGCTGGCAACTCAAGGCCGTTTGTTTACTATAGTACGTAGTATAATATGATACTAAAGAACAATGCCCAACGGGGAACTAAGTAACCAATCACCGATAAGCTTTTACATTAATTCATAATTTTTACTGCATACTATAGTAAACAAACGGCCTTGAGTTGCCAGCTTTTTCCAGCAGTGCTTGATGAATCTTGAACAAGACTGTACCTTCAGGTTATTTACCAAATTTATACTTTATTAATTTCTTAATGCGCTAGGTGCTAAATTAAAGTAATTAGGCACTGAATTACACTAGTTAAGTAGGGTTTTTTGTTGTTTGCGCTGATTTTTTTTTTTTGCTATACATTGGGATTTTTCTTGTAGTTAGTTACTAAACTACAATGGTTACCTGCTAAGTTACAGCAATTGCAAACTACACACCTTATTTCAGTGGGTGACAAAAAAATAATAATTCTAAATGAGATGTTACTTAGAATAGTTCTGGTACATTTTAAGGCAAGCAAGCTTTTATTTGTATATAGAACAAACCTGTATGGTACTGTATATTATTAACTATTTACCATCAAAATCAAATATAGTTTATATATTAAGGCCACATATCCAATTCTCAGTGATGACATACAAGCAAGAACAATGTTTATCATATTAGACAAACTAAATCTTCATGAGATGCACACTCAAGTGCAATCACTATAATTTTTTTAATATGTTGCCTTACAATTAACATATACTGTATCGTTGTATACAATACTGTCTGTTATTAGGAAGGCAAGGTACATTGTTTATTACACATTAGGCAAAATATTAGTTGCACAAATGAAATAACAAAATACTGACAGTGCTTATTGTACCTAATTACTATAATTTAGCACCTAGGCCATTAAAAAAATAATGAAATGTGGCTGTCAAAAAGAAGGTTGGAGGAAGGAGGACTTACTTTTAAGGCTCTGACAAAATTTTCTT
The DNA here is from genome assembly GCF_018991925.1 of Homarus americanus. NCBI lineage: Eukaryota > Metazoa > Arthropoda > Malacostraca > Decapoda > Nephropidae > Homarus > Homarus americanus. The sequence continues at coordinate 4,936,517 of NW_024723541.1, forward strand.
ATGTGAGTAAAAAGTGTGGTACTTGTTGTGTAACGACCACGGTCGTACACGTCAGTTAACGCCAAAATCAAATGATTCATATTACGCTCCATAGCCCACAAAACATGTACCTCTGCTTTTATTTTGAGTCCTCCATCTGAGGAGTCCGTTTTCTGATCACTTCAAGACGCCTCAGTCCTCCGTTATCCCATTTTCTCTGACTTACTGAAACCAACCTCTCTATATAATAAATTTGAATGTGAGAGAGAACACCTTTGTTTTGAGTCAACTTAGATATGTCTGTTTACAGTTGGAACATTCAAGATCCAGTGTGAGTGGGGTTGAACGCTTCAACTGTCCTTATTGTTAGTAAGACGTGTCAAGTAAGCGAGTGTTGAGTTTGCCAGCTAGAGTGGCGTATTTTAGGTCGTCCTTGGGGGATATCCATGGGTTTCTGATCGCTACTGAAGTTATATTGTTTTGTTGCCCCGACATCAGAGAATCTGATGTTCATAGTTTAGTTAGTGTCAGTTGTCTATTTAAGGAAGTTATTAATCTTCTGAACAGTTCCTGTCAAACTCAAAATTCTCCCAGATTTAACGGCCGTTTGACCGGGGATGTGGTTTGCGGTCAGGTCAATAGAGTTGAGAACGCATATATAACTTCAATTCACCTCTTTACTGACAAACTCAACCTCTGATTAAATTATAAATATAGATGTAGAAAATTAGCCTGATCTGTGACACTGACGGTCACTTTTAATTTTTTTACTTTTATCCTCTTCGCCACTGATCGGCTTGTTAGCCGCTTGGGCGATCGGTCACGACTCTTTTCCTTTATATTCTTCACCAAAAGGTCGGCTCGCTAGCCGCCCGGGCGATCGGTCACGTCTCTGTCACGCACTGTTGGCAAATACTGGGCATGCACCGGCTCCTGAATGTACCTGAACCCGCTCCAGTGTTGGTCAAGTCTTCTCTTGAAAGAGCTCACACTCGGTGCCGTCACAACACTTTCTGGTAGATTGTTCCAAGAGTTTACAACCCTCACTCCGAAAAAGTTTGCCCTCACGGTTTTCCGGACTTGCGGCTTCTTCAATCTTGAGCTGTGACCCCTTGTGGGGCGAGCGTCCGCCAGCTCCAAGTAAGGACACTCAACTGAGTAGTGCCCCCTGAGATGCTTATAAACCTCAACTAGGTCCCCCCTTGCCCGTCTGTAGTATAAGCTAGGCAAGTTCAGGCGCTCCAATCTCGCAGGGTAGCTGAGATGCCGAAGTGCAGGCACCAGCTTGGTGGCCCTCCTTTGAACATTTTCAACCAACTGACAGTCCCTAGCATATCTCGGGGACCAGATGGGGTGACAGTACTCCAGATGGGGAAGCACTTCACTCCTGAAGATCGTCACGAGGGACGGACCGTCTAGATATCTGAACGACCTTCTTATAAGACCCAATAATTTATTTGCCTGATTTACCTTCTTCTCACAATGGCCCGAGAACTTCAGCTCATTGTCAACATACACACCTAGGTCCTTCTCACACACAGTCTCAACTAGTACATTTTCTTCATCCCGTTGGGACATATGGTACGCCTCCTTACCGTTGGTACGCCCCAGGTGCATCCTCTTACACTTCGTGACATTGAATCTCAGCAGCCATTCCTTCGACCATTCCTGGAGCCCACAGAGGTCCTTCTGCAGCTCTTCACAGTCCGCTTGGTTCTTAATTTCCCGAAATAACTTGGCGTCATCGGCAAACATTTGTATGGAGGAGTGTACAACGTCAGGCATATCATTTATGAAACAAACAAACAACAGCGGGCCCAATACACTACCCTGCGGTACCCCACTTGTTACAGGTACAGATGACGATTTCGTGCCATTAATCACCACACATTGCTAGGTGTCCAACGACTACTGTGAATAGAGGGTCTATTGTTAGTGAAATTTATCTTTCTAATAGGAATATGCCCTCAGGCCCGTATATATGCAGGCGCGCGAGGGGAAATCACTCCTTCTGTGATTTCTCCTCCACGTCTCCAGGTATGTTCACGTGTGTTCCACGCCGCCATATTAACTCAGTTTAACTTAGTCATTTTTTGTGAATATCAGTGTTCATGTGAGTCAAGTAAAGTAGGGGTCTAGCTATCGTCTGAACCGGTGCCAGACGTATGTTTTGTATAGTGAAGTTAAATATTCAGTCCTTCTGTGATTTCTCCTCCACGTCTCCAGACGCGGATGTGTTAGCCACTCTCCTGAGGGTCGATAGCTACCTATGGGCAAGATGGTTCTTGAAGACTGTCTCTAAGGGGGCGCATTTAGAATCCCAGGACACGATTCCCCCGGGAAGCGCCCTCACCACTCTGCCAGTGTGTAACGAGTCAACCTCCCTGAGTGCACCTAGCGAGCGAGCTTTCAGCTTGGCGGTTGCTGTAAACATCTGTGCCCGCTGACTCCACCTGGAGATTGTACTTCATCTATTGCATGGAGCAGTGTCGGCCCATGTTTGGAGGGATAACTAGCAGAAATATAGTATCCCGGGTTAAGTATTGAACCCCTGAATGAGAGTTCAAGGTACCAGGTGGTTCCTTGTGAAGTGATAAGAAATATTGTATGTTACTAATTGTGGAATTGCCCAGTGTGTTATGTATTCATCTGTAGTACCCATGAAAGAATAACCTGAGAGTATCATGCTCTAATCAAGAAGTGGAGAGGTAATTTGTTACTTGTTAAAGTAAGACCTGAGGGTCCAGTGATGGCTTGTGAATAATAGTACGGAATCTCATGTATCAAGGTAATGATATCCCAATTGTCTAATAAAGTAATGAGTATTTGGAGGTGTTGAATGAGGTAATAAGCTCTTGAAGTGTTTGATGATTTAATAAGTTAATTGCGGTTCTGTTTAGCCTGAGTGAATCTAAGATGCATCTTCTCCACTCACTGTGTTAATAAATATTGAATTAGTAATCTGAGTATCACCACTCTACTCCTTCTAAACATTGGTTCCCAGAAAATAATACTTACTCACGTGCCTAGACATCTACCACACTACCCAACAACTTTCCATGAGTTATGTTATATAATGAAAAGTCTGGGTGGTGGCAGCTACCCTTTGTAAGTATAAAAAGTGTTGTACAAAGAATAACATGGTTCCCCAGACTAACCCATGTATAAGAAAGACATAAAACAAAGTATACTTCAGAAAGGAAAGAACATTGACTTGGAAAACATAAGTAGAGAAGCATAAGAGTTACTTGTATAAGAATATAAGGTATATAGAGATAAAGAACATATCAGAATATGAGCAAGAATACATAAGAATAATATATATATATATATATATATATATATATATATATATATATATATATATATATATATATATATATATATATATATATATATATATATATATATATATACATATATATGTAAAGAATTGAAGAAGAATAAGTATATAAAACAGGGTACTCATTGGAAAGAGTACTACACAGAACATATAAGTATATGAATAAATAGACTACTAACAGAAAAGAATATAAGGTATATAGAGATAAAGAACATATAAGAATATATAAGAATAGCTGGATGGTAAATTATTGAAAAGAGAAAATTCGGCCCGTTACAGTTGTGCCCTGAAAAAAAAAAAAAAATAAACCACCCTTACAGCGATTCCCAATTAGGGGTAAATTATCCCCAAAGGAAATAATTTGAAATTTTTACGGAAGTAACGACAGCCCATGAGATATATCCTTATTCTTCCTGCTTCTTGATTCTATACACCACCACTGGTTATTCATATGTCAGACACGTCTTGGACACGGCAGAGTTAGTACCTCTTGCCTCACTCTCCCACGGCGGAACCCCGTCTGCTTCACGTACTGAACACGACAGGTCTAGTCATTTTAGTCTAATGCAGTGCCGCCCATCACATTCCTCCAGTCTCCTGTCTCGATTCGGGCATTCCAAAGTACTGGGTGTAGTACTCTTGGCAACTTAAGTGGTGGGTATTCAGAGAAAACATTCTTTGGTTGTTTGTAAATAGCCAGGTTTATTTCCAAAAGTGTAAATCATGATAATGAAGGAAGTGACCTTAACCAAAAATAGAATGAAATAAGCAGGCGCCAAGTGATAATCTTACCTAGGCGTCACCGACGACTTTCTCTCACGGCAGCCTGGACCACACTCTGCTACCCACATCCCCCGACACCCACATGGACTCCTGGAGCACATCACTGCCGAATGTCACCAGTGTTTTATTCTGATCAAATAATAAACTGAAGCTGTTAAAAAATTAACAGCACTTTTCTTTTGCCCAAGACAGACTAACCGATCCAAGAACACTTAAAAGCACTTAATTTGTACATTCATTTCAGATGAGACTATAGGAACGATCAAGAATATACTGTACACTTATAGCACTCATTAAGGTCAAGAATATTGTTAAATTTGAACTCATTTAGGAGCTACTAGGGCCAGAGTCCTGAACCATCATATACCAAGACTCTACACGACGCAACAGCTTCCTAATATTAGCAAGTTTTTATATTTTGGTTTTCTTTATTCTTTTTTAATCTCGTTATATCATTTTGTTCAACTTATCTGGACATAAATAAGAATGAACTTGTTTTTCATAATTCATATAGACAAGTGACACAGGAGCCATACTCCCAAGGAAATGTGCTATTTTTGCTGATGATTTTAACGAGGAAAGGAAATGAGAGAAACTAATAAATTGATAAGTTATGTGAAAAATAAATTTTCTTCTCTTTATTTTGACCTGGAGTACAGGTCAACCAAAATTATATATATATATATATATATATATATATATATATATATATATATATATATATATATATATATATATATATATATATGTAATATTCAGACATTTCAAATGCCCCGCCATTAGCGATACTGAGCGTTCAAGGTCGTCTGAGGGAAGAGAGCGCTCCCCGCCCATAGAGAGAGATTGTGGAACTAGGCCTAAGTGATATTAAAAGTAATTTGCCGAATTAATAATGATGCGATTCATGAAGTTAAGGGACTATTATTGAATTTGAAATTAGTATAGATCGTTTATCAGTCTGAATAATGTTACGGGTGTCCCAAGGAGTTATTAGTTAGGCGGAAAATATGTCACGTAGGCCTAAGCTAACGCCTTGAGAGGAGACGCGACGCTGGCTGGTCCTCAGTCACAGGGAGCATTCAGACAAAACAAGATGTCCCTGCGCGTCCGTCACAGAAATAGTCACGTGGCCTAGTCACCTGTGTTGCACTATTGCAGTATAACAAGTAAGTCTCATTCGATCTCAGACAGGGTTAGATAGGGCAGTGGTAAAGTAAACTAGAGCTAACAGTGAGTTCATTTCAGGGTTTCCGTCAGAACCCACTTGACCGGAGTTGACCGGAGTTTGACTGCGAGAGATTGACTGCCGTTTGAGACTGCCGTTGATGATTGAGGGTGGCGATTGTCGCCATTGGACCGATCAGTGTAGGCCTGTCACTGTTTAGCGGGGTATCAAAGGATCTCTTGAGGGAATCTAGCCGTCTGGGTGCCCAGCTGACGACGGGACGATCGTTGGGTCAGCAGCTCTCCTCTACCTCGGCTCACAACACCACATGTCTCGAGCAGCTTAGTGAAACCCTCTTGCTAACGGGAAGCTAAAGCTTCTCTCAACTGTACAAGGTCTGATTGGCTCACTCCCTTCCGCTTTATGGACGCACTGGGAGTACACTGAGGCTATCTGAGTAAATTAATGGTCACACACTGAGACCGTGAGTCTAGGACTCTAGGAGATACCTAGAGGAACATTTTATCTTCCTTATTACGGGTGTAGTTAATACCATTTCTCAGTTACTGATATTATCTTGACGTGTGTAGTTTAATATTTCTTAAATAATTTTGACAGTAGTGTTTTTTGAATGTTTGTGTCATTAAGTGGAACCAGAGTGATACTGTGATTTGATTCTTTTAATGCATCTAACTTTTCTTCATAATTCTGATCTCAGGTATAACCTTTGTTCCCCAGAGTAGTGGTTAAGTTAGGTTAGGAAGAGTGCATCTGTTGGGGTGATATAATTTTGTTGAGTGCCCTTAAGGCCTATTCATTGTAGAGTATTTAATTTCTTATTTTTTATTACCATTTCCTTAGTGACTGATATTATTTTGTTGAAAGCCCTTAAGGCCTATTCATTGTAGAGTATTTAATTTCTTATTTTTTAATTCCATTTCCTAAGTGACTGATATTATGTTGTTGAAAGCCCTTAAGGCCTATTCATTGTAGAGTATTTAATTTCTTATTTTTTATTACCATTTCCTCAGTGACTGATATTATTTTGTTGAGTGCCCTTTAGGCCTATTCATGGTGGAATTAATAAATTCTTATTTTTATACCACCTCCGCAGTGGGGGATATTATTCTGTGAAAGCCCTTAAGGCCTGTGTCATGTGTGCAGGCAACATTTCTTAATACTTCAAATTTATTGTTGCCTGAGTTTCTAATATTTTCTATATCATGTATAACTTTTATTCCCCAGAGTAGTGTTTTAAGTTCAAGTTAAGAGGTGGGCATATTGGTGTACCATTATTTGATTGTGTTTGTAGTGTTGGAGGGAATATAAGTGTCTAAATTTTACAGTGTGTCTCATTCATCCCAGTCACAGACGCTATCCTTCCACGGGTCACGGACAATTCATTTTGTTTAGTAGATTTAAGTGTTCTTGTGCTGGTTCGGGATTTTTCTCAAAGGGGCGCTTCCACTGCCATTACCATCTATTAATCTTTAATAAACCCCCAAGTCCAGTAAATTCCGACCGGTTACATATATATATATATATATATATATATATATATATATATATATATATATATATATATATATATATATATATACTGATAACCATAAGGAAACATAAAAAAAAAACCACGAAGTTTCCAAGCGCTTTTGTGTAATTCACATCTTCAGGGGTGAGTACAGACTAAGGAGTAATACTTGACAAGGCTAATATATACAGTAGAGGAGAGTGAGATCAAGTCCCTATGGGACAGCAGATGTCCACAGTGTTCCGGTCATAAAGCAGTGACCCTTACTAATCTTCTTAATAAAAAAAAACTGACCATGCCATCTCTAAGCACAGCAGCTGACCGTAGTCAGGCTATAGGGTAAGATGACCCAACCTTCTCACTTGGTTACAAATCTTCTTAATCACAAAATTATCCAGTTTGTACATACCATTACTCAAATCATGTTGATATATTCGGTATGTTTAATGAGACTAGATTTTATAATGTTCCTACTGACAATTGAATTACAAGGTAATATTGAGGAGGCATTATCCCAGTCAATGCAATGCTTATTATCTCTCATATGAATGAACAGAGCATTGGATGCCTGGCCTGTCCTAACACTATATTTATGCTGTTTAAATCTAGTTATAAGATCTTTACCCGTCTGGCCTAAGTAGAACATATGACATTCCTTGAAAGGAACCTTGTAAGTGCAGCCGCCTGCATTGTTGGGGGAGTTCTTAATTAACATTTGTTTTACAGTGCATGAGTTTTTAAATGTCACATTAACGTTCCAGGTTTTCAGTTGTATAGGAATTTGAGATAAATTTTTGTTAAATGGTAATACCTAGAGATTCTTATTGTCATGGGTCTACCCTCTGTCGTGGAAACAGCAACCCTCAAAACTGAGTGACAGGCGCACCTCCTACTCTATCTGGGAATCACCCTCAACAGTACCGGTCATCCTAATTCTGTTGGTTGTAACACTTGTGAGTACGAGTACGTTCCCCCCACTATTATAATTTTCATAGATCTTCCTTTTTCACACCTCAGTGACCCTAAGTTTTTATTGTTCCTTAATCAGTATCAATGTTCCCACAATGATGATGCTAGTGTCATTCCCTTAGATGTGCTAGATAGTATGTGTTACTCCCCAGTTAACCATGATGTCGTCACAATACTCCCTCATATCGATCCTGATGCCTTTCTACAAAAATCACTGGGTTACACCAACCCCAACTGTAACTATTACTTTCCTGACTCTCCCGAGTTTACTTCTAGTCTTCTACCACCTCTTTCCTTTTCCTTGACTAGCCATAACATCAACGGTATTCCACTTCATCTAGATACCTTTTTAGATCAGTGTTTATCTTCTATTGCCCACAAATTTTATGTACTTGGGTTCTGTAAGAAATAAATATATAAATAAATATATAAATATATAAATATATATATAAATATATAAATTATATATATATATATATATATATATATATATATATATATATATATATATATATATATATATATATATATATATATATATATATATATATATATATATATATTTTGAAGTGATAACCGTGGTAACATTATGAGATGTTCTTATTACCACCATGTGATTGTACTATTCCATGTGATACTAAATGTTACATAATACTTCCTTGAGATAAATTTATAGTGCATATCAGGTGCCTCAGAGAGCTCAGGTTCTCAACTGGCTCAGCCATGTTAATATTGTTATTATTATCCACTCTGTATCTGTGTTTTTCTGGCTAAATAAACTGTTTCAATTCAATTAAATTAAATTCTATTCAGTGGTGGTGTCGCCCTATATGTTAATATCAAGTATAACATTTCTGTAAGATATGATTTACAGGTTCAGGAGGAGTACATGGGGAGTGTTTTCATTGAATTACGTAACGAAACACGAAATATCCTAGTAGGAGTAATCTACAGAAGACCCCACACTAATGTAAGGAATTTTCTTGATAAATTTTCGGAGCTTATCACTATCATAAGTTCAGAGAGGAAACGTTGCTACTTTGCAAGAAATTTCAACCTTGATCTATTAAAATGAGAAACCGACACCTCAGTATTAGACCTTCTTGCTACCTATCATTTTAAACTCTTCTTCAACACTATAGCCAAACCCACTAGAGTAACTGCACCTCTGCCACTGTGATAGATCATATCTGACTAACAACACTCCTAACAATCTTGCAAGTGGAATTATTTATAACAATATCTCAGATCACTTCCCAGTTTTTGCCATGTATAAAATAGCCACAAGACTACTGCACGGACAACATGCTCCTTTTTAAAACAACCTAATGAATGCTAACTGGGATCTTGTCTATGCCTCCGACAACCCTCACGTTAACAGCTGCAACTTCTCTTGCATCTTCAATATTTGCTTTGATAACTGTTTCCCGCTGTATCCATTTCCAAATCCTATATCACAAGCGAAATTAAGATAATGATAAAAGAAAAACACAAACTCCAAAGGAAATTTGCTAAAAGACCCACAACTTTCGGTGATGCTTACCGAAGTATCAGAAATACAGTAACTCAAGCAGTTAGATATGCCAGACGTAGCTATTATACAAATAAGCTCCAGTCAGCATCAGGCGACTTAAGAAAACCTGGAATGTCATAAATTCTATTCAGAACAGGAACACTCAGCCTTCGGCCCCCCACTCAGCTTTTATGATAAATGATTCAGTTCTAACTGAACCCTCCCCCATTGCCAACCCCTTCAATGAATATATTTTATTAATGTTGGCAAAACTTTTGCAGAGAGCATCCCTGATCACCATGAGGAATTTAGAGCCTACCTGGAAAACAGACAGCAAAATGAGCTGTTCTTATCCCCTGTCTCAGCAGATGAATTACTAGCCATCATAGTAATGTCCAAATATGCTGCAGCAGGCGAAGACAATATACCAATGAGCATCATTAAGAAAGTAGCCCACTTATTACTACCTGTTCTCCTCTACTAGTGGTGTCTTTCCGGATAAACTGAAAATTGCTAAAGTTCACCCAGCATATAAAAAATCTGGGGACAAAGGTCTCTACAAGAATTACCGCCCCATATCATTCCTCCCAGCCTTGAGTAAGATACTGGAGAAGCTAGCATGTAGTAGACTAAATTCCTTCTGCAATGCCAATAACATTCTTACAGACTCCCAGTTTGGATTTAGAGCTAGAAGGTCGACTGAGAGTGCGCTGCTATCTTTACTAATGACATATTAAATTCCTGTGATGCCAGTCAGTTCACAGTCGGTATATTCTTGGACCTCTCTAAAGCCTTCGATACTGTCGACCATACCGTCCTCCTTTCAAAGCTTGAACATTACGGCGTTAGGGGCCTGTCCCACAATTGGTTTACCTCATATCTGTCCAACAGGATACAGTATGTCTGCTATAATAATCACCAATCTGACTCCTCGCCAATCTTGTATGGCGTCCTCCGAGGTTCCATTCTCGGTCCAGTACTGTTTTTGTTGTACATAAACGACATTGTCCACGCCAGCACACTCATAAAATACAACTTATTTGCAGACGATAGTAATTTCTATGCCAGCAACTGAGACGTCCATTCCTTGATGAGAACTAAGAACACTGAATTGATTAAAGTCAGGACCTGGGTATTGGAGATGTTCGGGGTACTTGGTTCTAACTACAGGAGCGAACATAAACACCTGTAGAGTTCTGTAGGTTCTTATTAACGGAAATATACAGGGGTGCGCTTACAAGCGCAGGTAGTCCTTACACTCCTATAGGGTCAACTGAGCTCACTCTGACCTCTCGGGCGACATGTGGTAAGTGGTATACTAGCAGCTTCCAGATGTCGCCAGGCACATTTATCTAAGCGTGTGGTGACATGAAACAGGAGCATTGCCACAGTGTGGCAATGCCACACGCTACTGACTAGAGAAATAATGTGTATATATAGAGTACATACATGGTATACATACAACATACATAATATACATGCACCTCCCCCCCCCCCCCATACGCCCATAGCAAAGCCTTGAGCAGACCTTTTCCTGTGGATCCGTTCTGAGCGTCAAGGGGCTTAATCACTGGGGGCGGGGGGAATGTGGGACTCAGCACTGGTGACGGGGTCAGCGGGATGGGATGCGTTACGGGGCAGAGGAAACGACGGTTCTTCCACCACACCAGACCGCTAGGTAACCGCACCTGCCGAGACCCATGACTAAGCCCACTTTGTCCCAACGTAGGGAGGTCGGGTCCTGGACACGGACTTGGGTGCCGACACTCAACCTGGGGAGAGGACGGGCGTGGTCGTTGTGGCTGGCGACGACGTCTTGAATACGTTTGGCGGCTCGGCGATCACAATCCTCTGTCTTGGCCTGCCACTCCTTGGAGAAGGATTGAGGGTTAGCAGAGACACAAGAACGGAGGGGGCGTCCATACAAGACCTGGACAGGGGAGCGTCCGGTGTAATTGGGTGTGTTGCGGAGCTCAAGGAGACCCTCGCAGTCAATATTCCCAGAAGGGGCCACTTTGAGGATGAGGTGCTTCAGGGATTTGACAGCAGCCTCAGCGTGGCCGTTGGACTGCGGGTAATGAGGCGGTGACAACACATGCCGGACTCCCCATCGGTCGAGGAACACGGCAAAGTCCCGGCTTGTGAACTGGGGCCCTCCGTTGGTTCGCAGGCGCGCAGGAACGCCCACGTAACGGAAATAGTGGCGGAACTTACTGATGGTGGCGGCAGATGTCGTATCATTACCGCACTTGATGACAACCGGCCAACCAGAGAGACGGTCGACGATAACCAGGAAGGACTCTCCTGACTGACAGAAAAAGTCGGCCAACACAGACTCAAAGGGGCGGGTGGGGTTGTCGTCATTCATGAAGGGTTCCTGCTGCTGGCTGGGTTGTAGTACTTGGCGGGGCTTACACGCCTGGACAGCATTGGAGATGTCGGGGTCGATGCCAGGCCGGAACACAGTCTGTCTTGCACTCCGTTTGGTGGCCCCGGCTCCACAGTGACTGTTGTGGAGGCGAGCCAGGGCGTGGAGACGTGAAGCAGCAGGGACAATTACCGAAGGAGAGGTGTCACTGGCCAGAGGTAGGGGTAGGGCGGCAGCAGGGTAGTTGCTGCTCCCGTCGTGCACCCTGTTGGCGTATTTTACCTCGAGAATCGGTGTTGGGAAGTCCTGGGAGATGATGGCCAACTCTTGGCAATGTCTGTAGGACAGCAAAGGAGTCGGGACACCATTATGCACGTCAATCCAGGCTTGACACGACCTGTTGCCAAAGGTGACATGTGCATAGGGTGAACCTTGGGCTGGGGCCATCTGTGAACCATCTGCCGTGACGCAGAGGTCCTTGGGAGGCGGTCCTAGATAGCTTGGAGACAGCCCCAAGCATTGCAAATGCTGAGGACCGATGACCGTAGCCTCAGCGCCAGTGTCGGGCAGCATCTCGAGACAGGATGACACATTGTCGTAGGTCACGATGACGCTGACGTGCTGGGGGACTTCGGTCCTGGGACGCGAGAAGTACACCCTCCTAATATGGGTCGGGCTTTGTCCAGGGTCGTCGTGCCTCTGATTTGGCGACTGTGGGCGGCCCTCACTGGTGGAAGGGCGCTGCTGCTTCAGCCGACGCTGTCCCTTAGGTTTGTTGGTCGGACAACACTTGTCGTAGTGGCCCAGACGACCACACACATTGCACTGGACGTGTTTGGCTGGGCACCGTACTGTAAGTGACCAGTGGCCCTTCCAGTCACAACTGTCACAGGTAGACTCGGCAGCTGGACACACCTGTGTTCCGTGCTGCCTACCACAGCTGTTGCAAAGGGAGCCGGGCGTGAGCGTGGTGGGCATAGGCGTTGGGGCAGACTTCTTGTCTTTCTTGTATTGGGACATAGCCCGTACGGCTGTAGGGGGAGCTCGGATGGCAGAGGTAGCACACCTGGCAGCCTCATAGGAGCGACATACTGTCAATACATCCTTAAGAGAGGAGGAAGAGTCGAGGGAGGTGAGGCGTTGGACAAGCTCCTCGTCCTTAACACCCATCAGGATCACCTGCTTCAACTGGGTCTCCTCGCACTGCTGGTGATTACCGGGACATATGTCTATCTCTTCCGAGGCTCTCTTGAGTCGTACATAGAAATCGTCAAAAGTCTCGCCCTCCATCTGTCTACAGCTAAACACTTCCCTCCTGTGGAGAGCTTCATTCCGCTGACCTTTGATGTGCCGTTCTAGAACATCCAGTACCTCCTCTACAGACAACAAAGACGTCAGGGGCACTTGCAACGTATGTTCCAATACATGCTGCGTTCCCAGAGACAGGCACATACGTAGCTGAATGAGCTGTTTAGGCTGTGCCAAGCTCTGGAGATCCACCATTGTAGCATAATCAGTCCACCGTCGCCGCCACTCAAGAAAAGTCTGGAAAGTCTCATCAGGCTTCAAGGTGGGTGGGGGTTGGACAACCACTTTGGTAGAGGGCGTTGACGAGGTATCTGAGCCAGTCGGTACCTGAGTAGTGGAAGGGCCAAGGGCTTGATTAGCAGTGAGGCTAGATATCAAAGCTGCAAACCGTTCGTTAACTTCCAATCTCCGTTGGTGGTCCTCAGAATATCTTTTCGCTTCGTCCTGACGCATTTCCTCCCTCATAAGCTTCATCAGAGCAATTATCTCTGAGGACGAGGCTGAGGGTCGGGGGGGTGTGGCTGGGAGAGGGTGGGGCGTCGCGCACTGACTGGTCATCCATCTGACTCATCAGAGGGCTAGGGACACCGCGCTTCTTGCGTGGAGACCAGGGCATGATTACTTTATCTATATTGTATGCCAAATCAGTGTTGACCCGGTCAGCCCGTCGTATCAACCAGATCTGAGACAACAAAATTAATTGAATACAGATAAGTAACTTATATATATATATATATATATATGAAGAAATGACCGCGGTCAGTGTGTTAGTGCGTGGGTTGGTGTGTGTAGGCGCGGTGGAGCGCGGAGGCAGGCGAGGCGAGGCGGTGGGGGGTGAGCAGTGGGGGTAGTTACCCTCCAGGCAGCCCGGGACGGTCGCGCTGACTCTTCACGAATGCCCTATATCAGCCTTCCACCTTAGGGAATCCTTTAAAACAAGGACACACACTTTAACAATACACACACACGAGGGGCACTTAAAGACACTTCACAGGAAATTGCGGTCACTGCACACTGCTCAAAACTCGTTGGCAATTCAAACGAATTTTTGTGGGAGACAATGGCGACGGATGACGGAGTTGACGGAGGAGGTCTACCGGCCTTGATTTTACATGAACGCACTTATTTCCACTTAATTGATCACTTGATACTCACTGCACCATGGAGATGTTCCGGGTACTTGGTTCTAACTACAGGAGCGAACATAAACATCTATAGAGTTCTGTAGGTTCTTATTAACGGAAATATACAGGGGTGCGCTTACAAGCGCAGGTAGTCCTTACACTCCTATAGGGTCAACTGACCTCACTCTGACCTCTCCGGCGACATGTGGTAAGTGGTATACTAGCAGCTTCCAGATGTCGCCAGGCACATTTATCTAAGAGTGTGTTGACATGAAACAGGGGCATTGCCACACGCTACTGACTAGAGAAATAATGTGTATATATAGAGTACATACATGGTATACATACAACATACATAATATACATACAGGTATTACTTAATAAACTGTCCTTAAACCTTGAGAAAACCCACTACACGATCTTTCACCGAAGGAAAAACTTACCCCCAGATTTGGACCCACTGTATATTGGTAATACAGTCCCCAAACGCAAGCAAAATACTAAATTCCTCTGAGTTATTGTTGATGAGAAACTTAACTGGAGAAACCACATACAAGCTATTCACAGTAAAGTCAATAAACAGTGAGGTGTCATGTATCACACTCGATGTATATATATATATATATATATATATATATATATATATATATATATTATTGGAATATGATTAAAAAGACAAAGCTCAACTCATTGTTAAATGTGTATCGGCTGCGCAGCACGAGGATACATTTTCCACTCGTTCCAGTGCTGTAATACCCTACAACGAAACTTCTGCTTGACCCACTCGCCATTGACTTGTTACAACTCCCGAGGAGTCACCAAGGATCCTCGTATATACTGGTGTGTGTCGATTATTTCTCTATATTTATGATTTAAATCCCACTGCAGGATAAATCAACTGAATCTGTGGCTCATGCTCCAGTTATGCATCTCATACTTCGTTCCTATGCCCAAGGTTGTTCTCTCTGACAATGGAATAGAGTTCAAGAATCAACTTCTTAGCACAAATATGTCTGCACACGGCATCCTACAAATCAGCCCTCCATTACAAGCAATCTATAAATCAAGCCTCCTGACGAGCATCCAATAAAGCATCATCGCAGCTTATCATCCACAGGCAAATAGCATCATCGAAAAAGAACCAGTAGTAAAATTCTTGAGATTCTTTCTCATCTTGTAAATCCAATGCACAATGCATGGTAGGATAAGTTATCTCAAGTCGCAACCTCTATTAATGGGTAGATCAATACCTCCACAGGCAAATCACCCTAATATATTGTTTATGTCACAGACAAATGTTATACCAGCATGACGTACTTATAGGCAAATCTCGAAATGTTCTTCAACATGGGTGATATGGTAAGAAATAATGACCGTGGTAAAGAGGTCATCGATTTGGTTATAAAGAATGAAGATTTTGGCCAAGTTCATTTAGAGAAGGTCGTGCATTGGTGTGAAGTGTAATGACCTTAGTAGTAGTTATTTTGATGAAGGTCAACTATTTTTGTATTCTGTCTGAATGCAATATTTTTTTATTGGGAAATAAATTAGTCAAGTCATGAATGATGTTTCATCCTTCCTTCCACTCTCGACTGGGTCAATGAAAACCGAACCCAGTAATCTGGCGCGCTCTGCCAGCTACCTACATTAGCTACATACTGTCCAGGAGGTCTGGTGGCAGCTTACCTTAAAGATAAGAGTAGATTAAATTATCCACTTAGGGGCAGTGGCTGCTCAGTGGAAAATTAGTACGTGAGGGACTGCAAGCCCTCACACAACAGTAGGGATACACAAATTTGACCTACCTCAGGTATGAGTTGTAGCTGATGTCCACGAATTCCCCAGGGCATGGTAGTAGTGTTGGTGTAGAAGGATGGCCGAGGTGGTGATGGACCAGTATTAATTGAAAACTGGGTCGGTGTAAGGTCTGCTCTTTCGATGTAGCAAAATTGTTTATTACTATTTCATTAAAAACTCTTATTTCTGTTATCATAAACACCGATGTTAAACTGGCGTGTATATTCTTTTGTTCCTGCTTGTACTGTTCTGTTGAATGGATAAACTGCGTAGGTCTTCCTCTTGCTTTGATTTCAGTCTTTTCATTTAATGTCAGCTGAAAGCTGATGCTGCAAATACTTCACTGATTTTCCATCACAAAGGGTAATGTAAAGAAAGCACGCATTTAACCACACCGCCCACACGCTAATGTAAAACATCGCTAGAATGCAGACTGAGCTGCTTCAAGTGCAGCTCATTCAGCGGCGTAGCGTAGCGCCACAATTAATAACAGACATGAATCGTATACAGCATTACATACAGTAAATCTATGAAAGTAACTTAAATTTTGGTCTGACTTTTTAATGAAAATTACTTAGCAAATGTATTGAAAATAATTAAATAACATATAAAATGATATATTTGTTGGTAGTGTATTATTCATGTTCTCTAAAGGAATCCATACGCCTGGCAGTGAGTGTTCGGGGGACTGCAGCTCTGCAGCTCCTATGCACGAAAGCCGCCACTTCCCTTTGGATTAGTAAACCTGCAATCGGCAATCGGGCGCCTTTCACAGACATCCATGTCAGGCACGACATTTAGCAGTGTCACGCGACTGAAATGAATTATAAGCACCACAAATGCAATTTATAGATATACAAAAAAAATATGACAGGATAACGGCCAGGCTGACAAGGTTTTCAATACAGGTGAAATAATATCACTACAATATATACATCGAAACCTCAAAGTGACTTTGACACTTGTCACGAGGGTGGCGTTGATAAAGCTGAAACTTGAGCAAAGGTCGGCGTACACATTCTTGTCTACCTGATGTAAGATACATAAACTGCTATCGCCGCTGGCTTATAAATGCTGGTCTCAGTCGGTGACGATCGCTGCCCACCCCGAACAAACATTGATTTCAGCGCCCCACGTGGCCTGTTGCCTCCTGAGATGTGGCGCTGGGGCAGGGGGACCGTGTTTTGCGATAAAGAGTTCCTACCCCGCCGAATGCAAGGGTGACGTGGCTCTCATGACACAGAGATCGCCCTTCGAGTGATGCCTGTCCCCCGCCTCACGCCACCTGTGACCTCGCCAGATGGGTGGGGGAGGGCGTGTTGACGCTGGCACCCCGGGAGTGTTATCACCGCTGACGTCAGTACTGGCGAGAGTATTGGGCTGCAGTGCTGTGGCGTTTGCTGCTCTACCGAACAAAGATTGTATGCGGTGTTTACGGAGAATAGGTCCTGATTCTGCTAAATGAATAGTTTAAAAGGGTGGCGGCCGCCTGACAGCAGGAGGACCGCTCACTGAGTAATGCTGTGAGGACCAGCCCTCGAGGATATGTATGAGCAGACCTCTGCTCGCACTGATAAACACCACACAATCCTGTCCAAGAATGTGCTATATTAATTCTACAGTACTGTTGTCTCTTGGAACACCATACTGATCTGCATTGACCCCACTTGTAAGTACAGCATAAGTGTGAAGATATACCCTCGGTACTGAATTTTGTCGACTAATTACGTCTACTCGTTTCTGCCTAACTTGAGTAATAATAAAACAATGCAGAACAGCTAAAAGCTAAGATTAATAGAGCAGGAACTTTGTATCATGTCACTGTGCTTAATAATCAATTATAATTAAGTATATATTAAAGAGAGACTAACTAATTATGCATCAGATAGATCACCATGTAATACTAATGAACGCCTTGTTCTCTGCAGGTTTTGACCACATCAATAAATATTGAATGCGTCAACAGGCGGGTTTCAATCATTCCCTTTGACTTGCCCGTCACCTAAACGTCCTTATTCCCAAGGCGTTTATATCAACGCTAATATCCTTTTATTTCGAGAATTCTTTTATTGTTTGCTCTAAAATCAGTTTGTTCAATAATGCTATAAAGCAAACACCTAGCTTGAACAAATATTGTTATATCATATATGACCACATTAACTGTTATGTTTAAACAAATTTATGTTAAAGATGCATATCTCGGTGATGCCTCTGACCTTCACCAAGTTTTAGGTGTGGTTCACTAGAGGTGAGCTGAAGCAAACAGGAAGGTGTTAGTAAGATGTCTCAAGAATAATACCAAACATTGAAACAAAAAGGGATAAGACATCGCTTTAGTATTTTATTTGTCTCTTAATTCGTCGTAGTTTGTGTTCTGTGTCGTCTCTATTGGGATGAAAGGTAGGAATAAATTTAAGACTGTCAGGAATATTTACTGTGACAAAGAAGTTTAATTAAATCTGACAATGTCGTTCGCATTTGTGAAAGCTAAGATAGTTTTCAGTATATTTTTGTACAAAACAACTTGCCAGATCTTTAGTGAGTGGTAAACTGAACAGTGTTCATCTTAAGTGTTATAGGTCAACAACACATTTCTTTTGGGGAGAGCGATCATTAGTGCTGTATATTCTTACTGTCATGACAGTGATTCCCCAACTTACTTGGTCATGGTTCGCTTCTTAATGACACCACCTTACCTGATTCCAAAATAACCGTGGATCATCTACTGAAGACATAAGATAGATAAGATGCACGCGACAAGCCAAAAGCAAGTTTAATTGTTCACCTGTGAGAGGTTTGAATCATGGACCATGTTCTTTGTAGACTTTATTCTAACAGGTCAGCTGGTCACTGAAAATCAAGTGCTGCCATAGACAAGCCCCCCACCTCAACTTGGGAAAACATATCGTACGATGGTACAATCTACATCTCCCCTGCTAGTAAAAGAAATGACAATACATTCAGACAACAAAGAGAAAACAATGCACATAAAAACAACAATAATGCCAATAGAAACCAGTCAAAAAAAAAAAAAAAACTCTAAACTAATTTTACATCACATACACTACACCACGTAGTCCGTCAACCAGCCCGGGAGCCTACGGCCTCTCCTGGGCCTGGCCGCGCTAGACTGGGGGGGAGGAGCCCGGGGTGCGAGTGAGGGCGCGGGTATGGAGGGCGCAGCAGAAGGGGGTCCAGGAGGCACAGCTTGGTGCACTACCGGAGTAGTAGGCACAGGTGTGGAGCCGTTTCGCAGGTGGCGTCTGTTGCGGATGGACACCCTGCCACTGCCACTCAACCTGACGGCATACTGCCTGTGAGGGCGGGCTTCCACCACTATGCCTGTCCTGTCCAAGAGCTTGGTAGCTGCGTCCTGCAATAGCACATGCGTGCCCACGGCTAGGGGAGCCAGCTGGCGGGACGCCTCCCCCAGCGACAGAAGGACCCCGTCCTGGGTTTCAGCTAAGCGCACCTCCCTCATACGAAGTGCCCGCCGCCAGTGCTGGTCCACCTTATAGTGCTGTCTGGCCACGGGAACGCCTGACTGGAGTTGGCGGCCGGTGGCGAGTTGGGCGGGCGATTTGTTCACCCCCTGCAGAGGCGTGTTCAGGTACTGGAGGAGGGCCTGGGATGTCCTACCGCAGTCCAGGCTACCCCCGGGCCCAGTGTTATCCCTGAGGAGCCTCTTGGCGGCCTTGACCCCAGCCTCTGCCCTGCCATTGGACTGGGGGAAGTGGGCCGACGAGAGGCGCACCTCGACCCCCCATGACTTGAGTAAATCTGTCATCTCAAGGCTGGCAAGGTTGGTACCTCCATCCGTGCAGAGCTGCTCAGGTGCCTCCCACCTCGTGAAGTAGGCCCGCAAACGGGCGATGATTTTTCCAGAGGTGGCCTCGTTGGGGAAGTGGGCGATCTCTAGCCAACCTGTGAGTCGGTCAGCATATGCTAGGTACGTGTGGCCCTGCAGGTGGAACAAATCGGCCACCACTTGTTGAAAGGGATAGTCTGGTGCTGGGGTCAGAACCAACGACTCCGGAGGCTGGGAAGGGGCGTGGGTCTCGCAAGCAGCACACCGGGACCGATGATACTGCCAGGCCAATAGACAGACTGCCGGGCCCGCCTGAGCATTGAGTCGAAGCCCTGGTGCCCCACGTGCAGGTTAACGGCGACCAGGTGACGGAGGGAGTCGGGGATGACAAGGCGCACGCAGCCCTGGTCAAAGGTGTAGGTGACCAAACCCCTGACCACAGCCAACCTGTCCCTCACCGAGAAGTACGGGCGCAGACAGGCCACCTCCTGTGACTTGTGGGGGTGCCAGTCGCCCGCCAGCACCCTCGACACTAGAATCTGGTACAGTGGGTCGTCCGCAGCCGCTTTGCACACTGTGTCTTCGTCCATAGTGATGCACCCATCCTGAACCAGTGCTGCGATTGTGACTGCACACACTGCTGCGCACAGGTCCTCCTCTTGGTCCATGTCCTCCGCGTCGGGAGCCGCCCTGAGGGAGGGGAAGCGGGAAACAGCCTGGCCTTGCACATGCCTCCCCTTCTATTGCAGCATAGCCGGCCTCGGCCGTGCTCAGATGTCGGCTACCGCAAAGAGTCAACCGCCACCCTCCCTTGCAGCAGAAGGGCGTCTCTGGAGAGGCACAGGCACAGTATTGTTGCAGGATGACGAAGCCGATGCCCTCCCTGCTCCAATCCGTGACAGCTGCCGTAGGCCTAGATTTATCGTAGTACATCAAGCCGTCCCTGGCCAACTGACAGATGGTGTCCTGGGCTTGGCGAAACTTGAGCCGCAGCTGGTCGTCCCAATACACCCGCTTGCCCACTGGCTTCTTGAGGAGCTCATGGAAGGGCTCCATCACAGGTGCAGTGGCAAGGAAGGGAGCCAACTGATTAACCAGGCCATGCCAGGATCTGATGTTAGTGATTGATGGCTGATCAGGCATGGGGAAGTCCTTGATGGCTAACAGACGCTGGGCAGTGGGCGTAGAGGTCCCACCCCAGGAGGAAACCCACAAACTCGGCTTTCTCCTGCAGAACAAGAACTTTTCTGGTTTCAGTGTGATACCTGTGCGAGCGCAGGTCTCCAGAAAATCGTAGGTGTGCCAGAACGCCCCCTTCACACTGAAGTCATAGAGGAGAGTGTCATCTACGTACTTGTAGGGCACATCCTGAATAGCGTCGTCAAACCTCTTGGTGTAGGCATCTGACGCTGAACAATGTCCCATGGGCGTCCTGCAGTATCGAAAACGGCCCCACGGCGTGATGAACGTGCTCAGGCGTCTACTCTCCTCCTCCAACTCCACCTGATGAAATCCCCAAAAGGCGTCGGCGACGGTTTTGAACGAGTGCGCTGGCACCCCAGACACCATGTCGAATGGTGCAGGTGTGTGGTGCGTCTCCCTCAGACAGCTTGCATTGAGGCGTTGGAAGTCTACAGTGCGCCTGGGCTGACCGTTTTTCTTGGCCACCACGACCATCCTGGCGCACCACTCCGTAGCCTCACCAGCAGGCATTGGCTGGATGACGCCTCTCCTGACGTCCTCCTCCAACTGGGCCTTCACCTCCGCTTCCCAGTGTTTCGGAACGGGAGCAGGTGTGTGACAAGTGTAGGGGGTCGTGCCAGGCGTCAGGTGGATACGGTGAGGGGGGACCAGTCATGACTGGCAGTGGGGACCTGCTGGTGTTGAATGCAGTAGATGAAAAGTGCGTGAGCAGCCATGCCTCCAACTTGGCCACATTCTCCTCCAAAGGAGGTAAGGGTATCTCAATTGGCCTAGGAGGGACACGACTGCTCTCAGGTAAAGGGTTCGGAGGTAGGTCGTCGGCAGTGTGCTGCCCCCCTCCATCGCCCACGGCAGCCACAGCACGTCTATGGAGCGAGAAGTCGACAGGCACCAAGTTGAGGCACTTGCAGGCCTCCAATGACAGGTAGAGGGCCTTGGCTGTCTGCACGAAGTAAACCTCCTGGACGGTGGATCCCTCGTCCACACTGAGGCGGAAGGGGGCGGGCCCCAGACACTTGAGCTGTTTGTTCGCCGCATCCCTCAGGCAATTACGGGCCCGAAGTTGCCCCGGACACAAACCGATGTCCCGGAGCAGGGATGTCCCTGCCACACACACCATAGCACCCGTGTCAGCCACAGCCAGCACAGGGGTGGCGTGGGAATTGCCCCCAGCCTGGGTCACGAACACTTGTAACCTGGGGTGGCGGGATAGCTGGGCTGTTGCCACTGTGACAGCACCCGACACATCCACAGGAGCACTTAGGACTGGCTTGCTCCTGCAACACCTTTTGAAGTGACCAAACTTAGAGCAATTGCGACATGTGGCCCTACTTGCAGGGCAGTTACTTTTACCAGAGGCATGTGACATGCCGCAGTTACCACAGTGCGCGCGACTTGGATATCCAGGTCGGGCGCCAGCTACCTCAGACTCACTGGTGACGTCATCACCAACCGCCGCTGCCTCCGCGGCTGTTCCCACCACTGCCTGGCCAGATGTACGACACAATACACCAGCATTTCTCACAGCTGCCTCAAATAATATACACTTGTTTCTAAGCACTTCAACACTATTATAACTCGAGTACCCCTGGAAAATTTTCCTTTTCAACACTGGGTTACTCAGGCCCACCATAACTTTACGTAATAGCATGTACTCAGAGAGATCGTTATCACAGGTGGGACATTTAAATTCACACTCCACTGCCTCTGCGAAGCAGCGTTGAAAATACCTTTTCATGGGCTCCTCTTCACCTTGTTTGCTGTTGAAAAACTCGTTCCATTTCACAGCTTGGTTTGAAGACTGAAGAACCATTCCACTGATGGCATCCAGGGCTTTCTTGGGCGAGAGCTGCTCCCACTGACCGCTGGGGTATCTCGAGTCAATCACCCATTGGAGTGCAGGGACGCAGTTCAGGCGAATGTGGAGTGTGGCCACCAGTTGTGATCACCCGTTCAACAGCACCCATGAGTCCATGGACCGCCTCCATGTCCTAAGCGCAGCTGCTTGCATTTCTGCCTCACACTTCTCTGGACCGACAGCTGCTGAGGGCTTCATGACCGGCATAGAAGCATGACCACCGTCAGCAGCTAGAGACGCCATCTGAGCCATCAATACACTCGGGCCTGCTGCTGGGCTCATGTGGTGTTCCTCGCCAGTGTAGAGATGCCCTGGCGTCCCCTTGAGGGCGTCGAGAATCGTGGACGTGTAAGGGCCATGTCAGCGTTCTTGTCAGGGCTGTAATGGCGTGTCGGGCCCCTGGATCCTACTCACTGCGCCATGTGAGAGGTTTGAATCATAGACCATGTTCTTTGTAGACTTTATTCTAACCGCGTCAGCTGGTTACTGGCAACCGGGCGCTGCCACAGACAAGCCCCCCGACCTCAACATGTGAAAACATATCATACCATGGTACAATCTTACATCACCTAATTCTGCTTCCACGGTTAAAACCACATAAATTCAAATTAATAACCAGCCACCTGCCCAATCCTTGGCTAGGATTACGATAATGCCATTGAGGCATCAGTTGACACATCCAGCCTGTTCCGGCTTTTGCTTCACACGTAGAAAGCAGGAAATATTTAACTTGCACAGGTATATCACTGATAATGGACGAGTTGTCGGTTCTGGGTAAACACAAGAAATACACTGCCACGTTCGTAGAGTGATGCGGTATATATAATTTGTAATAAAATTTTAAAGTCCTGCTATAATAGTCGAGATAAGTTTATTTCTCTAGAAACAGGGCCGTCATTTGCAATGACGTCACCACCTTCCCTACAGACGACACTCTCCACCAAACTCACCAGTAAGTGGCAGATAAGTTTTAGGTTTTTTTTTTTTTGATGGTCTAAGTCATGAACATTTCGTAAGAGAAGAAATGTGCCATGAAGAGCAGCTTCAAATATAAGAGATGGGGGTTAGGTGTAAATGGGACTACCCAGAATGGGCCAAGAGGCCGGCTGCAGTTTCCTCTATTCTTATGTTCTTATGGACATAAAAAAGCAAAACAAGGTTCACACCAGCTCAGCTGTCATGTATTCTTACCTCGTAAATGTTCTCTTCTTTTTTTCAGCGCATTTACATAGTATATCAGTACTAGATGGAGATATGAGTCATTTTAGAAGTAATGACATTGTCTAACAATAGTGATGTTATTGTTTTGATGATTCACAAATGAACCACTGGGATATATCACCATTTATATTGATTAGTGTGTAAAATTATACTTTAACTACCATAAGTATTTGGATGCCTAGATTCGAGACAGGCTATATTGGGAAAATTTTAAGTCTTGGTCATGCCTGTAATTAGACATGCAGACTATGATTTTCTGGTGGTTTGCGATGTGTTATGAACGATTTAGACCTTCATTTTATCGGAAATCACTCGTTTTGAGTCACTACCCCCCACCCCTTACCGGTATACATAAGAACATAAGAATGGAGGAAACTGCAGCGGGCCTATTGGCCCATACTGGGCAGTCCCGTTTACAACCAACCCCTATTGCTCATATAAGCATCCAACCTATGTTTGAAGCTATTCAGCGTATTCGAGTTAATGATGATATTTGGTAACATGTTCCATTCATCCACTACTCTGTTTCCAAACCTGTGTTTACCTATTTCACGCCTAAATCTAAATTTGTCTAATTTAAAACCATTGTTACGAATTCGCTCCTGGTTGGATAGTTTGAGTACCTCTGTAATGTCCCCTTTGTTTAGCCTTGACTTCCACTTATACACCTCTATCAGGTCGCCCCTCGGTCTATGTCTCTTGAGGGAGTGCAAATCAAGATGCTTTAACCTGTCTCTATACTCAAGGTTCCTAATGCCCGGGATTAGTCTTGTCATTCTCCTCTGAATTCTTTCCAATGATTCTATATCCATCCTGTAATACGGTGACCAGAACTGAACTGCGTAATCCAGGTGTGGTCTCACAAGGTCAAGATACAGTTTTAGGATGACCTCGCTAGTCTTGTAACTAACACTCCTTAGTATGAACCCAAGTACTTTATTAGCCTTGTTACGAGCAAAAACACATTGTTTACTTGGCTTAAGGTTCCTGCTTATCATTACTCCTAAATCTCTCTCGCAGTCGGATTTCTCTATGGCATCGTTGTTCATCTGGTATCTGGTTTCCCTGTTTACATCTCCTATACTGAGTACTTTACATTTGTCCATGTTGAATTTCATCTACCATTTTTCAGACCATTTGAAATTTTTTTTTAGATATTCCTGCAGTTTTGGGGATTCCTCGTCAGATTTAATAACACGTCCTATTTTAGTGTCATCAGCAAATTTACTTATTTTGCTGTCTATGCCGATATCTATGTCGTTAATGTATATAATAAATGATTATGGTCTAAGTACTAAGCCTTGGGGAACTCCACTTGTGACGTTGCTCCAATGGAACTTACTGCGGTTAATGCTCACTCGTTGTTTCCTGTCCTGTATCCACGCCCTAATCCATTTAAGGATGTTACCTTTAATTAGTCTTTCGTGGGGGACTCTGTCGAAGGCTTTGCTAAAGTCGAGATATACCACATCATAATTGTGCCCCTCGTCCACCAATTCGAAAACTGATGAAAAGAATGTTAATAGATTAGTTAGACAAGAACGTCCGCTTGTGAAGCCATGCTGGGAATCATTGATCAATCTGTGCTTCTCTAGGTGATTTCGTAAAGAGTTTGAAATGATTGTTTCCAGTAATTTGCCAACTATTGATGTTCGACTGATTGGGCGGTAGTTAGAGGATAGTGATCTATCCCCCTTCTTGAAAATCGGTATTACATTCGCTATCCTCCAGGATTCTGGTACTACACCTGTTTTTAAGGACATGTTAAACAGCTTTGCTAAGGGCATACTAAGCTCTTCCTTACATTCCTTTAATACTCTGGCAAATATCTCATCGGGACCAGGTGACTTATTAGGCTTTAGTTTGTCTATTTGCTTACTAACATCGTTACTAGTCACTACTATCTCGCTTAATTTGTTTTCTTCACTATCTCTGAATAGAGTCGGTGCCTTGGGTATCATGTTTAAATTTTCAGTGGTGAAAACTGTTGAAAAATATTTATTCAAATTATTGCTCATTTCTCCGTCGTTATCAGTGAGCTTGCCGGTATCTGACCGTATTGGTCCAATCTTTTCTCGTGTTTTAGTTTGGTACATTTAGTAGAATGCTTTGGGGTTTGTCTTCGCCTCCCTTGCTATCCTTACCTCATTATTCCTCTTGGTTTTCCTTATCTCGGTTTTTACTCTTCTCGCTAGTATCTTATAATAATCCCTGGAGGTAAATTTCGCCATGCTTTATCCTTCTACCTATAGCCTTCCTTTGGCCAATGATGTTCTTTGAATAATTATTTATCCATTTAGGCTCATTGATGTCTGATGTGAGTTTTTTGTATGGTATGTTCTGTTTTTGTGCATCAAGTAACTCATTATTTAAATTGTCGTGGAACTCGGCAATCTCAGATCTCGTTATCAGGTCGGAGTCATCTGTCAGGGTCACGGCCAAGCGCGACACCCCTTCTCTCAGCTGCCTCTTTAAACTGTCAAAGTTTGCCATTCTGAAATCTGGTACTTCAGTGGAATTTTCCTTACGCCTGCCCTGAAAATCTAACTGGAATCTAATTTCTTTGTGATCTCTGTTTGCAAGTTCGTTCCCTACCTCGACATTGCTACTGAGATTTTCTCTGTTTGACAGAACTAAATCGAGTATATTATTACCCCGTGTGGGTTCGGTTATATGTTGACTTAGGAAACAGTCTTGGATCGTCTCGAGAAAATCCTCTGATTCTGAGTTACCCGTAAGGTCAGTCCAATCTATTTGGCCAATGTTAAAGTCGCCTACGATACAGACTTTGTTGTGTATGGAAGCCCTGCTCATTTCATCCCAGATAAGTCGCTCATTGACTCTATCAAGATTGGGAGGTCTATATATTAGTCCTCTGATAAATTTTTCCCTACCGTCGCTTAATTCTATACAAATTGTTTCTGTATTCCGCTCAGTTTTTATTTCCTTATTTATTTCACACTTCAGATTATCCCTAACATAGATTGCTACTCCGCCTCCTTTCCTGGTCTGCCTATCGGTATGGAACAATTTGTAACCCGCAATTTGGTATTCGACCGGCAACTCACGTGAGTCTAGGTTGATCCATGTTTTAGTGAATGTTATTATATCGATTTTTTCGGTACTTACGAAGGCCCTAATATCATCCATTTTGTTTCTCATACTTCTACTGTTCACGTTGTAGACATTTAAGTTAGTCGTGCTCTGAGTCCTCCCTTTACTGCGTTTAGTTTTAAACTCCCTGTTTAATTTAGTTTTGTCATCATTTCTAACTCTATTTCCCTGTAATCTTTTACTTTGTTTACCCGCTCCCACTGCAGTTTCCCCCACCCCCATGCCCATATGTTCCCCTAGCAGTTTAAAGACTTCGATATCCTTTGAACTGCCCCCTTTAGAGACCCAGCCAGGGTTACCACCCCATCCCTAGCATAAAGGTCCCTTCTGCCATAGAAGTTGTCCCAGTTGTCAATGAATGGGACTGATATTGACTTGCAATATCTGCCAAGACGGTCGTTGACACCAACCGCCCTTGACTCCCAACTCTCCTTCTAGGCAGGAAACCGCATATGATAGGGATCCCTCCCTTAGACCTAATACGATCTATAGCTGCCCTGAACTTATCAAGAAGCTCCTCGCTCCGACACCGGCCAATATCATTGCCTCCTGCACTGAGGCAGATAATGGGTTTGTTCCCATTACCAGACAAGATATTGTCCATCCTGTCAATTATATCCCCCACCCCAGCTCATGGCAACCCTCATCCTATTTTTGTTTTTACCACAAAAGGCCCTCTCCATGTACCTTACATGTGAGTCACCAACAATTAAAGTTTTTATACCTTCCTTGTCATCCCTGTCCCTGACTGTACTAACGTCCAATTCGTCTATCAAGGGACTGAACGAGTTGGTACACTTAGCTGTTGTTGTCGTTGTCGTATCCTTGGTGTATTTCTTCACCACCAGCTTCGTCTTCCCACTCCTCACAACCTTCCACTCGCTTGAGTTTTCATCAGACACTGGCTTTCCCTGTCCCGCCTCCCCTTTTAACCTCGCCAGCTCTTCCTTTAATTTCAGGTTCTCCAATTGGGCCCTCTCAATTTCTTCCTTGGCCCTCGCTAATTCTTCCATGGACCACTCCAGTTTGGTCAACAAACTCGCACACCCAAGACCACACATAGCACTGGCCATATCTGATAATTATCCCTCGGGAGCTAACCCTGCCGTGACCTTTCCCCTAGTGAGGTCAGAACACAACTGAGTGAGATCAGAACACAACTGTTAAGCTAATCTTATAACTTATAATATAACATATCATATCATATCATATCCTAACCTAATATAACCTAACCTAACCTGTGACCTGTATTTTCTTATGCTGTCGACAAAAAATTGCGACAGAATTCCCGTAGAGATAATGTGTCTTGTTGTTTGAAGTACATAATCCCATAGTTAGAATCAAAGTCTAGAATTCAGAACGCTGGTTTGAAACGGCATGAAGGTTTAAACCAAGGATCGAGCGAAGATTGTTGGTATTCAGAATGCTGGCTTGAGCCAACACAAAGATTCATACCGGGTTTGAGATCTGAATTGTCGATCCTCGCGTTAATCCAGCCTGGAGGCAGGTTTAGCGATCGATCCGTCATTCAAGACAGCAAGTTAACATGAATTTTGACAGAGCGCTCTTTTCTGCGATATCATCAAATTGGAAATTTTGTAGAGAGAAGACTGATATATATCTTTTTCTTTTACGGGGATTAGCCCACCCGGGCACAGGTCACTGACCCACATCAGGGCCTGGGGGGCAAAAATGTAAAAATAATAATCATAATAAAAATAATAATTAGTTCATAGTAAATAAAATTTATAATAAAAAATTAAATAATAATAACAATAACAACACTAATAATAATAATAATAATAATAATAAAGAACCATAAAGAAATACAAAAATGAAAAACGATCAATAGTGAGAAACGATATATGAATGTTGTGTTTTCAATAACACGAGAAACAATCGAGACCCTGCAAATGTGTGTAAATGAGGCAGAAAGTCAGATCAGCAACGTGGGATTTGGTCACAAATTTTGTGATGCCATATGGCAGCAGGGTCTACCATAGACAACACATTATGCTTCCATTATCTTCCCCGGCTATAGTACCTCCCTGTTTGATAGCTGCCTACTACCTACTACCTAAAGATAGGCAGATAGGCAGAATCGTATCAATTTTTAGGATGACACGCAATTCAGATGAGGATATAGGTTCAGCAAGGGAGATTTCTTTGATATTTTCCGTAATATGGAGCATCTACTTGACAGACCTGTTGCGTATAGTTCACCTTTCCCTTCCATTCATCAGTTGATGATTGCTTTGCGATTCTTTGCAACGAATAGTTTCCATGTGAGAAATATTCTGGTTACTGAGTGAGTTATGTTGTAATGTGTTACAACACTTTCGTGTTTAGGATCCATGAACATCAAGCGGGTAAATGCAAGGAACTCTGACGAATTCTTTATTTTGAGAGTTTTTGTTTAGGAAACTATTTTGATGTATTTTCAATATAATTGAATCAATGCCGAGTGCATTTTGATTTTTATGTATTAATAAAGGAAAGTCTCTTCTTAACATCACCAATCAGGGGATATGTGGTGTTAAAAGAACAGAAAGAATCCTCACTTAACCGAATCGAACCTAGCCAGGTTACGATGCCCTGCATTGATTCATCTTACTTTGGTTATGAATATTGACACCTGTCCCGGATTGTATCTACAATTTGTATGTAAATGTTCTTACTCTATGAATTTATTTGTTATCATATAACAACTCAACCACGTTGTACCAGTGCCAAAAATCATTATAATTTGATCAAAATTTGATTGTAATTATAGTAATAAAAATAACTTATGATGTGCATAGAGAGATTTCTCCTCCGTAAAAAAATCGTCGAGTCATAGTTGCCATCATAATCTTGTAAACATTACTCTCGATGGTGATTGGTTGTCATAATGGTGTAACTGAATCGTGATTGGCTGGAATTTCAGTGTTCGCATCCTTGCACGTAATTGAAGAAAATGCAACAGATTATCCTATCCAGGGTTCAAGCCGCTGTTCTGAATATGGGTAATTCACTGCAGGAAATCTCGTATCGAGGAATTCAGATTCGCACGCCTTAGCCGAGCTCAAATCCCAGGCTCAAACCACCGTTCTGAATTCAGGCCTTAAGATTCCCCAGATGACCAAAACCATGTAATGTTGTCCTTCAGATTTAATTGTTACTTGGTTCACGACAAAACCAGGCCAAGGTGCAAATACACTTCCTTCAGCCTTCATAAGGTAACGACGTGTGTAGTCGGCGCTGCCCGCTAACGCGGCCGTGGTTTCTTGACCATGGAGACAGCTGCCAGCCCGGTCTGTTGGGCCCTCCCCTTCCCCATCTCCTCCCCAACTGGATTTATCAGCATCCTTCCACCACCAGTACAGAGAAAAGACGGATGATCAACCCACAACTGATATACAAAAGTGACAATTTCAACTCGAAAGAGAGAAACAACTGTTAGAGTGACAATTGTGCTTAGCGGTCAGTGTTGACCTGACCCTTGACGTGACACACCCAGCCTGCGGAACAGTTGCCACCACGAACACCAGATGAGAACCCAAGAAACACTCCAAACTACACCAGGAGAGAAATGAGGACTCCCTACTCCACCCAGGTGAGGAACTATGAATTACAAACTACATCACATGAGGAACAAGAACCATCTCCAACACCCTGTGTGAGCTGGAGGACCTACCCGGACCACGTGGTGCATCTGCAGCTGTAGTGAGGTAGCGGCATAACAGTCAAGCTTGGTGCCGACATCAGGTCACAAGAATGTCTACAAAACCAGCTCTATAGTTAATCTATATGTTGATTCTATGTTTCTTAGGTTTCTGTATTGAAAGCTTTTGTCAATTAAGTGACCCATTCCCAGATTCCACCATATGTAACTTATCATCTCTCATTGGTGCTGCATATTAAACCGTTGATT
>NW_024723541.1:4967613-5109160 GCF_018991925.1 Homarus americanus
GGGTGAGGGAGGTAGGGACAGGTACTGTACACAATGGGTGAGGTGAGAGGTAACAGGTACTGTAGACACCAGGGGTGAGGAGAGGACAATACCCAGAAGGTGAGAGGAAGGTAAGGGTGAGGGAGTGTGTAGAGGTGAGGGGAGGTAGAACAGGTACTGGTAAAACACAGGTGTGTGACGGGAGCCAGTGACCAGGCAATTGCACACCAGGAGTGAGGAACAGGCACTGTATACAATGGGAGATAGGGGAGAGGACACACACAGGTAAGAGGGAGGTGTAGGGACAAACACAGGTGGTGATGAGAGGACAGGTACACAGGTGGGGCGAGGGGAGGTACTGTATACACAGGTGAGGGAGATGTAGTAGGGAGGTGTAGGATGTGCCAGGTGTGAGGGGAGGTAGGGACCAGTACACAGCAGGGGTGAGGGTGTGTGAGGGTTTTGGCATTTACATAACCAGGTGGGGTGAGGGAGGTGTATACTGAAAGAACCACATACCAGGTGGGTGAGGGAGGAGATCAGACTGGCAACACACCAGCAGGAGAGACCAGGCACACACACCAGGTAAGAGGAGAGACAGGCACACACCAGGTGGGGGGAGGGGAGGTAGGACCAGAAAACACAGTGTAGGGTGAGGGAGGTGTGAGGATTAGGCATGCACACAGGTGGGGTGAGAGGTGTACACAACAGGTGGGGTGAGGGAGGTGTAGGACAGGCACATACACAGCAGGGGAGACTAGGTAAATACCAGGGGTGAGGGGAGGTGTACTGTAACACACGAGGGGGTGAGGTAGGATTAGGTAATGTTCAGGAGGGGTGAGGGATGTAGAACAGGCACAGACACCAGGTGGGGTGAGGGATGAGACCAGGCATCAAACACACCAGGTGGGGTGAGGAGGTGAGACTAATGCACACACGAGGTGTGAGATGCACCAGGCACACACGAGGGGGTGAGGGAGGATTAGGTACTGTACACAGGTGGGTGAAGGAGAGACAGGCTGCACACAGCAGGTGGGGTGAGGGGAGGTGTAGGGACAGGTACTGTACACACACAGGTGGGTGAGGGAGACAGGTACTGTAATGGGAGAGAGGGGATGTGTAGGACGGTACTGCTCACGCTGGGGTGAGGAGGTCAGCCAAGTGGGCTGGGTACACATGTGGGGTGGAAGTGTAGGGACCAGGTACTGCAAGGTCACCAGGTGGGGTGAGGGAGTAGGGATTAGGTAATGCACACCCAGGTGGGGTGAGGGAGGTGTGTGGACCAGGTACTGCAACAACCAGGTGGGAGTGAGGACGGGAGACCTGGCACCAACACAGGTGGGGGGTGAGGGGAGGTGAAACAGGCACTATACACAGCAGGTGGGGTGGGGGGAGGTGCAGGACAGGTAATGTACACACCAGGTGGGGTGAGGGAGGTAGTACTGGGCACTGTAACAATACCAGGTGGGTGAGGGGAGGCATAGGGACTAGGTACTGCACACACCAGGTGTGAGATGTGTAGACATTGCAAGGCTACTCAGGTGGCGGGACGGGAGGGGAAACAGGTACTGTAACATACCAGGTGGGTGGAGGAGGTAAGCACTGTACATACCAGGTGGGGTGGGGAGGGAGGTGTAGGACAGGTACTGGACACAGCAGGTGGGGGTGAGGGAGGTAGGATTAGGTAATGTACAATACCAGGTGGGGGTGAGGGAGTGTGAGACTGTACTGTAAAATACCAGGTGTGGTGGGATGGAGCAGGACCAGGCACTGGGTACACCAGGTAAGGAGGGAGGTGAGACTGAGGGAAACACACACTGAAACAGGGTGAGGGGAGTGCAGGACCAGGCACACCAGGGGTGAGGGAGGTGGGAGAGGTGTGTGACCAGGTACTGTACCAGGTGGGGGGAGGGAGGCAGGGGGTAGGGAGTGTGTAGGGGGACATGTGCCTACACACCAGGTGGGGGTGGGGAGGGGAGGTGTAGGAACAGGTACTACATACCAGGTGGGGTGAGGAGGTGTAGGACAGGTACTGTAAATAACACAAATGGGTGAGGGAAGGAGACCAGGTACTTACATAACAGGTGGGTGAGGGAGGTAGGGACAGGCACAGACAAACAGCTGGGGTGAGGGAGGTGTAGGGACAGGTAATGGCATACCAGGTGGGTGAGGGAGGTGGCGATTGCAGGCTTACCAAAACAAGAGGGGAGAGACCAGGCACTTCACATGCAACCAGGTGTGAGGGAGAGACTGAGGCACTCACACACAAGGAGGAGAGACAGGTACTGCAGGGGGGAGGGAGGTGTGTGGACACACACCAGGTGGGGGAGGAGGGAGGACAGACACACAAAGGGGTGTGAGGGAGGTGTAGGGACAGGCATGTACATACTAGGTGGGGGAGGGAGGTGTAGGGACAGGTACTATACACAGAGGTGGGGTGAGGGGAGGTATAGGACTAGGTAATGTACAGCCCAGGGGGTGAGGTGTACCAGGTGGGGAGGGGAGGGGAGACACAGACACACGAGGGGGTGAGGGGAGGTAGGACAGGTATTTTACATTACTGTGGGTGAGGGAGGTAGACGAGAAGGCTGTACATACTAGGGTGGAGGAGGGGAGGTAGAAAATTAGGTACTGC
The DNA here is from genome assembly GCF_018991925.1 of Homarus americanus. NCBI lineage: Eukaryota > Metazoa > Arthropoda > Malacostraca > Decapoda > Nephropidae > Homarus > Homarus americanus. The sequence continues at coordinate 4,970,228 of NW_024723541.1, forward strand.
ATCACCAGGTGGGTGAGGGAGGCAGGGACTGAGGCACTGTACACACCAGTGGGGCAAGAGGGATGTGCAGGACTGAGGTACTGCACACAGGGGGGTGAGGATGTGCAGAACAGGTACTGTACACACCAGGTGGGGGTGGGAGGGAGGTGTGCACACAGAGGGGGTGAGGGAGTGTAGACAGGTAATGTACATACCAGGTGGGGTGAGGAGGTGTAGGGACAGGTACTGCACACACCAGGTGTAAGGAGGTGTAGGCCAGGCCAAAACACAGCAGGTGGGGTGAGGGGAGGTGAGACAGGGGTAATGTACATTACCAGGGGTGAGGGAGTGTGTAGGGACAGGGCCAACAGAGAGGTAGGGACAGGCATACACAGCAGGGGTGGGGTGAGGGAGGTAGACTATAGGGAATGCACACACCAGGTGGGGTGAGGAGGTGAGGACCAGGCACTGGCACACAGGGGTGGAGGGAGGGAGACTGAGGCACACACCAGGCAAGAGGGATGAATAGGACTATGTAATACAAACAAGGTGGGGTGAGGGGAGTGTGTAGGGACAGGTACTGTACACACCAGGTGGGGTGAGGGAAGTGTAGGACCATACTGAAACAGGTGGGGAGGACATGTAATGTACACACCAGGGGTGAGGGAGGTAGAGACATGTACTGCAAAATAACAGGTGAGGAGATGTAGAAACAGGTACTGTACACAGGTGGGGCAAGAAGGTGTAGTAGCAGGTACACCTACCTGGGGGGAGAGAGGCACACAGGTACTGTACACACCAGGGATGAGAGGTATAGAACCAGGTACTGTACAAAGCAGGCCTGGGTGAGGGAGGGGGTGAGGGAGGTACACACTGTGGGGGTGAGGAGTGTAAGGACAAGGAATTATATACACAAAGGTGGGGAGGGGTGTGGGAGGGAGCAAAGACCAGGCACTGCACACCAGGCGGGGTGAGGGGTGGGGACCATGTACTGCACACCAGGTGGAGGGAGGTGTAGGGACTGTACTGCAAACAAGGTGGGGTGAGGAGGCAGGACAGGAGCACTGCACACACCAGGTGGGGTGAGGGAAGTGGCACGGGGTACTGTACACCCAGGGGTGAGAGGTAGACCAGGTACTGCACACACCAGGGGGTGAGGAGGTGAGACTATGCACACCAGGCGGGGGAGGCGATGTATGTACAAAAAACTCACACACCAGGGGGGTGAGGGAGGTGTTGACCAGGTACTGTACACACTAGCTGGGGGTGAGCGAGTGTAGGACAAGGTACTGTGCCACACTAGGTGGGGTGAGGGATGTGGTGACAAGGTACTGTACACACCAGGTGGGGTGAGAGGCAGGGACCAAGTCCAGAACACACCAGGTGGGGGTGAGGAGGTGAGACCAGGTACCTTTTTGCCACCAGGTGGGGTGAAGGAGGTGCAAGAACAGGCATCAGCACACCAGGTGGCTGTTGGAGGTCCAGGACCAGGTACTGTACACACCAGGTGGGGTGAGAGGTGTAAGACCAGGCACACCAGGTGGGGTGATGGGAGTGTAGGGACCAGGTTCTTGTCACACCAGGTGGGGTGAGAGGTGAAGACTGCAGTGCACACACCAGGTGTGGTGAGGAGGCGAACGTGGTACTTCTGCACACCAGTGGGGTAAGTGTAGACCAGGAAATGCACACACCAGGTGCTGAGGAGCCCTGAAATAGTACTGCACACCAGGTGGGGGTGAGGGATGTGTGAGGACCAGGTACTGCACACACCAGGTGGGGTGATGAGGGACCAGGTACTTTACACACCTGCTGGGGTGAGGAGGGACCAGGTACTGCACACACCAGGTGGGTGAGGGGGAGTGACCAGGCATCTCTAGACACCAGGTGGGGGTGAGGGGAGACCAGGTAGTGCACACACCAGGTGTGATGAGGAGGGTGTAGACAGGCACACACCAGGTGGGGTGAGGGAGGTGAGGACCAGGCACTGTACACACAAGGGGTGAGTGTAGGACATGCACTGCACACACCAGGTGGGGTGGAGAGGTGGGACCAGGTACTGTATACACCATGTGGGAGTGAGGAACCAGGTACTGTACAACAGGTTGGGGGTGGGAGGGGAGGGGAGGGTGAGGGGAGGAAGACCAGGTACTGAAACACCAGGTGGGGGGGGGTGGTGTATCGGTGAGGGAGGGTAGATTAGGTACTGTATACACCAAGCGGGGGTGAGGGAGTGTAGGGACCATGTACTGCAAAGCCAAGGTGTGAGGTGTGTAGACCAGGTACTGTACATACCAGAAGGGGTGAGGAGGTGTAGGACCAGGTACTGCACAACCTGTGAGGGAGGTGTAGGGGTGAGGGAGATGTAGACCAGGCACTGTACACACCGGTAAGTGCGAAGAAGGTGTAGGGACAGGTACTCTACACACCAGGTGGGTGAGAGAGGCACACAGGTACTGCACACCAGGGGATGAGGGGAGGACAGAACTGCACACACAGCAGGTCTGGTGAGGGGAGGTAGGGGGTGAGAGGAGGTGTACACACCAGGTGGGGGTGAGAGGTGTATGACAAGGAACATACAAAAGTTGGGTGAGAGGTGTAGGTGAGGAGTTGATGACAGGTACCAGCAAACCAGGCAGGGGTGAGAAGGTGTAGGACATGTACTGTAAGCACACCAGTGGGGTGAGAGGTAGACGTGTACCAACAAACAAGGGGTGAGGACAAGACCAGGTATCAAGGCCACCAGGTGGGGTGGGAGGGAAGGGACCGGTACTGTATGACACCAGGGAGAGGAGGTGGGGACCAGGTACTGACACACACCAGTGTGTGAGAGGTGAGGACTATGCACTGTACACACCAGGAAGAGGTGCGATGATGTATGTGAAACTTTACACACCCAGGTGTGGTGAGGCGATGGACCAGTGTACTGCTACACACCTGTTGGGGTGAGGAGTGCAGGACAAGGTACTGTACACACTAGGGGGGGGGGATGGGATGTGGGACAAGGTACCTTACACACTAGGTGGAGGGAGGCAGACCAGGTACAGGCTACACACCAGGTGGGGTGAGGAGTAGGACCAGGTAATTTTACACACCAGATGGGGTGAAGGAGGTGTAGACCAGGTACGTGCTACCACCAGGTGGGTTGTTGGAGCAAGACCAGTACTGTAAGCACCAGGGGTGAGATGTAGGACCAGGCACAATAATACCAGGTGGGGTGATGGGAGGCCCAGGAACACTGTACACACCAGGTGGGGTGAGAACCAACACACGGAGGTGTGACCAGGCACTTACACACCCGGCTGGGGTGAGGGAGGTGTAGGCCAGGTACACACAAGGGAGGATGACCAGGCACTACACACCAGCTGGGGTGAGGGAGAAGTAGACCAGGTAGTGCACACACCAGGGTGAGAGTGTAGGACCAGGTATCCACCAGGGGGGGTGAGGAGGTGTAGGTCCAAAAGGTACAACACTCAGGTGGGGTGAGGGGAGGCTTAGGACCAACTACCAAGCACCAGGGGGCTGAGGGAGGTATAGAACCAGGTATTTTACACACCAGGTGGGGTGAGGGAGGTGAAGGAACACTACTGCACACACCCAGGTGGGGTGAGGGATTTATAGACCAGGTACTGTACACTCAAGGGTGAGGGAGTGTAAGACCAGGTACTTACACACGGTGGGGGTGACGGAGGTGTAGGTCCAGGTACTGGACACACCAGGTGGAGAGGACAACTACTGTACACACCAGGTGGGATGAGGGGATGTAGCACCAGGTACTGTGCTGGGAGGTGAGGGGTGGAGACCAAGTACTGTACACACTAGATGGGGTGAAGGAAGTGTAGGACCAGGTACTGTACACACCAGGTGGGTTGAGGGAGGTCTTGGACCAGGTACTGTACACACCAGGTGGGGTGAGGGATGTGTAGGACCAGGTACTGTACACCAGGTGGGGTGTGAAGGAGGTGTGGGACCAGGTACGTTACACACCCGGTTGGGGTGAGGAGGTGTGGGACCAGGTACTGTACACACCAGGTGGGGTGAGGAGGTGTTTGACCAGGTACTTTACACACCAGTGGGGTGAGGCAGGTGAAGGAACAACTACTGTACACACCAGGTGGGGTGAGGCTGGTGTATTAGGTACTGTACACACCAGGTGGGATGAGGATTTATAGGACCAGGTACTGTACACACAAGGTGGGGTGAGGGAGGTGTAGGACCAGGTACTGTACACACCAGGTGGGGTGACGGAGGTGTAGGTCAGGTACTGCACACCAGGTGGGGTGAGAGGTGTAGGACCAGCTACTGTACACACCAGGTGGGATGAGGAGGTGTAGAACCAGGTGCTTTCCACACCAGGTGGGGCGAGGTGTGGGAACAACTACTGTACACACCAGGTGGGGTGGGGAGGTGTGTATAGGTACTCAATACACCAGGTGGGGTGAGGAGGTGTGGGACCAGGTACTGTACACACAAGGTGGGGTGAGGAGGTTTAGGACCAGGTACTGTACACACCAGGTGGGGTGTGAGAGGTGTGGGACCAGGTACTATACACACCACCATGTGGAGTGAGGGAGGTGTGAGACCAGGTACTGTACAGTAGGGTGAGGGAGGTGTGGGGTGAGATGTGGGACCAGGTGTTGTATACACCAGGTGGGGTGTGGGTGGTGTATCGGTGAGGTGTGGGATTAGGTACTGTATACACCAAGCGGGGTGAGGGAGGTGTGGGACCATGTACTGTACATGCCAAGCAGGGGTGAGGGACGTGGAGGACCAGGTAATGTACACACCAGGGGTGGGGTGAGGGAGGTGTGGGACCAGGTACTGTACACACCAGGTGAGGTGAGGGAGGTGTGGGACCAGGTACTGTACATACCAAGCAGGGGTGAGGACGTGTAGGACCAGTTCTGTACACACCAGATGGGGTGAAGGGAGGTGTAGACCAAGTACTGTGCTACCCAGGTGGGGTGTGAGGGAAGGTAGGGACATGCACTGTACACACTAGGTGGGGGTGGGATAAGGCACGTACTGCACACACCAGGTGGGGTAAGGGAGGTGTAGGACCAGGCAATGCACACACCAGGTGGGGGTGAGGTGGTGTGAGACCAGGTACTGTATACACACCAGGTGGGTGTGTGGGTGGTGTAATGGTGAGGGAGGTGTAGGATGAGGTACCGTATACACCCGGTGGGGTAAGGGAGGTGCAGGGACCAGATACTGCACACACCAGGTGGGGATGAGGCAGGTGTAGACCAGGTACTGTACACACCAGCTGGGGGTGAGGGGAGGTGTAGACCAGGTACTGTACACACTGTGTGGGGTTAGGGGGAGGTGTAGGACATGGCACTCTACACACCAGGTAGGGGTGAGGGACATGACCAGGTACTGTACACACACTAGGTGGGGTGAGGGAGATGATCGGATTAAGTACTGCACACACCAGGTGGGGTGAGGGAGGTGCAGGACCAGTTACTGCACATACCAGGTGAAAAGGAGGTGTTCCTGTCCAGAGGCCACTGCATACCCCAGGTGGGGTGAGAGCAGGTGTATTAACAGGGCACAGGCCACACCAGGTGGGGTGAGGGAGGCGTAGGACCAGGTACTGTACAGACAAGGTGGGGTGAGGGAAGTGTAGGACCAACTACTGTACACACCAGGTGGGGGGTGAGGAGTAGGGACCAGGCACTGCACACACCAGGCGGGGGTGAGGGAGGTATAGGACCAGGTACTGCACACACCATGTGGGAGTGAGGGAGGTGTAGAACTAGGTACTGTACACACCAGGTGGGGTGAGCAGGTGCATAACAGGTAGCCAGGCCACACCAGGTGGGGTGAGGAGGTGTAGGACCAGGTACTGCACACACCAGGTGAGAGGTGACGAGGTGTGGGCGACCAGGCATTTTTTACACACCAGGTGGGGTGAGGGAGGTGTAGACCAGGGTACTGTACACACCAGGGCGTGTGGGGTGAGGGAGGTGGCAGGACCAGGTACTGTACACACCAGGCGGGGTGAGGGAGGTGTGTAGGCCCTTTTGATGTACACTCCAGGTGGGGTGAGGAGGTTTAGGACCAACTACTGTACACACCAGGTGGGCTGAGGGAGGTATAGAACCAGATACTTTACACACCAGGTGGGGTGAGGGAGGTGAAGGAACAACTACTGTACACACCAGGTGGGGTGAGGCTGGTGTATTAACAGGTACTGTACACACCAGGTGGGGTGAGGGATTTATAGGACCAGGTACTGTACACACAACGTGGGGTGAGGGAGGTGTAGGTCCAGGTACTGTACACACGAGGTGGGGTGAGGGAGGTGTAGGACTAACTACTGTACACACACTCAGGTGGGATTGAGGGAGGGAGAACAGGCATTGCACACACCTAGGTGGGGTGTGAGGGGAGGTGTAAACCAGGTACTGTACACACCAGATGGGGTAAGGAGGTGTAGACCAGGTACTGTACACACCAGGGGTGGGCGAGGGGAGCTCTAGGGCCAGGTACTGCACACACAAGGGGGTGAGGGATGTGTAGACCAGGTACTGTAACAATACTCAGGTGGGGTGATGGAGGTGTAGGACCAGGTACTTTACACACCCGGTTGGGGTGAGGGAGGTATAGGACCAAGTACTGTACACACCAAATGTGGTGAGGGAGGTGTATGACCAGGTACTCTACACACCAGGTGGGGTGAGGGAGTAGTAAGACCAGGTAGTGCACACACCAGGTGTGGTGAGGGAGGTGTAGGAACAGGTATTGTACACACCAGGTGGGGTGAGGGAGGTGGTGGAATGGGGTAATTGTACACACAAGGTGGGGTGAGGGGTGTAGGGACCAGGTACTGCGGGCCATACTCAGGTGGGGTGGGAGAGAGGTAGGGACCAGGTACTGTATACAATTAAGTGGGAGTGAGGAGGTAGAACCAGGTACTGCAGCTGGCTGCCAAGGTGAGGGAGGTGTAGGGGTGGGGAGGTAGACCAGGTACTGTATACACCAGGTGGGGTGTGGGTGGTGTATCGGTGAGGGAGGTGTAGGATTAGGTACTGTATACACCAAACGGGGTGAGGGAGGAGTAGGACCATGTACTGTACATGCCAAGCGGTGTGAGGCACGTGTAGGACCAGGTACTGTACATACCAGAAGGGGTGAGGGAGGTGTAGGACCAGGTACTGTACACACTAAGTGGGGTGAGGGAGGTGTAGGGTCAGGTACCGTACACACCAGGTGGGGTGAGGGAGGTGTAGGGGTGAGGGAGATGTAGGACCAGGTACTGTACACACCAGGTGGGGCGAGGAAGGTGTAGGAGCAGGTACTCTACACACCAGGTGGGGTGAGAGAGGTGTATTACCAGGTACTGTACACACCAGGTGGGATGAGGGAGGTATAGAACCAGGTACTGTACACAGCAGGTCTGGTGAGGGAGGTGTAGGGGTGAGGGAGGTGTACACACCAGGTGGGGTGACGGAGGTGTATGACAAGGAACTATACACAGCAGTTGGGTGAGGGAGGTGTAGGGGTGAGGGAGTTCTACGACCAGGTACTGTACACAGCAGGCGGGGTGAGGAAGGTGTAGGACCATGTACTGTACACACCAGGTGGGGTGAGGGAGGTGTAGGACTATGTACTGTACAAACAAGGTGGGGTGAGGGAGGTGTAGGACCAGGTACTGTACACACCAGGTGGGGTGAGGGAGGTGTAGGACCAGGTACTGTAGACACAAGGTGGGGTGAGGGAGGTGTAGGACCAAGTACTGTACACACCAGGTGGGGTGAGGGAGGTCTAGGACCAGGTACTGTACACACCAGGTGGGGTGAGGGCGATGTATGTTCAGAAACTTACACACCAGGTGGGTTGTTGGAGGTCTAGGACCAGGTAATGGTATACACCAGGTGGGGGTGAGGGATGTAGGACCAGGTACTGTACACACCAGGTGGTGTGGGGTGATGGAGGTGTAGGACCAGGTACTCTTTACACACCCGGTTGGGGGTGAGGAGGTGTAGGACCAGGTACTGTGGGCCACACCAGGTGTGGTGAAGGAGGTGTAGGACCAGGTATTGGTGGCCACACCAGGTGGGGTGAGGGGAGGTGGTGTCCAGGTGCTGTACACACACCCAGGTGGGGTGGTGGAGGAAGCGAGACCAACTACAGGCACACACCTGGAAGCTGGGCTGAGGGAGGAGGAAAACCAGGCACTTTACACACCAGGTGGGGTGGGAGTTAGGTGAAGGAACAACTACTGGGGGCTGGGACACACCAGGTGGGGGTGAGGGACGAGTAGGACCAGGTACTGCACACTCAAGGTGTGGGGTGAGGGAGTGTGTAAGACCAGGTACTTTTACACACCAGGTGGGGTGACGGGAGGTGTAGGTCCAGGTACTGTGCCACACCAGGTGGGGTGAGGGAGGTGTAGGGACCAACTACTGTACACACCAAAGTTGGGGATGAGGGGAGGCAGTACCAGGTACTGTACACACTAGGTGGGGTGAGGGTGTAGACCAAGTACTGCACACACCAGGATGGGGAAGGAGGTGTAGGACCAGGTACTGTACACACCAGGTGGGGTTGAGGGAGGTCTGGACCACTGTACACACCAGGTGGGGTGTGAGGGATGTGTAGACCAGGTACTGTACACACCAGGTGGGGTGATGGGAGGTGTAGGACCAGGTACTTTACACACCCGGTTGGGGTGAGGAGGTCTTGGACCAGGTACTGCACACCAGGTGGGGGTGAGGGATGTGTAGGACCAGGTACTGTACACACCAGATGTGTAGGGAGTGTGTTTGACCAGGTACTCTACACACCAGGTGGGGTGAGGGAGAAGTAAGACCAGGTAGTGCACACACCAGGTGTGGTGAGGAGGCATAGAACCAGGTACTTACACACCAGGTGGGATGAGGCAGGTGAAGGAACTACTGCACACACCAGGGGGTGAGGCTGGGTGTATTAACAGGCTCGTACACACCAGGTGGGATGAGGGATTTATAGGACCAGGCACTGTACACACAAGGTGGGGTGTGAGGAGGAGACCAGGTGCTGTACACACCAGGTGGGGTGAGGGATGTGTAGGACCAGGTACTTTACACACGTGGTGGGGTGAGGGAGGTGTAGAAACAACTACTGTACACACCAGGTGGGTGAGGCAGGTGTATTAATAGGCATTTACATTAACAGGTGGGGGTGAGAAAGGTGTAGGACCAGGTACTGTACACACAAGGTGGGGTGAGGGAGGAGGGACCAGGTACTGTACACACCAGGTGGGGGTGAGAGAGGTGAGGACCAGTACTGCAAGCCACAACAGGTGGGGTAGAGGGAGATATAGTGACCAGGCACTGTACATGGCCCAGGTGGGGTGAGGGATGTAGGACCAGGCACTGCACACACAGGGTGGGGTGAGGGAGGTGTAGGACCAGGCACTGGTGGGCTATTCAAGTGGGGTGAGGGAGGGGTGTAGTACCAGGCACCGCACACACAGGTGGGGGTGAGGGAGGTGCAGAACATCTACTGCGGGGCCACACCAGGTGGGGTGAGGCAGCTGTATTAATAGGTACTCTACACACCAGGTGGGATGAGGGATTTATAGGACCAGGTACTGTACACACAAGGTGGGGGGAGGGAGGTGTAGACCAGGTACTGTACACACCAGGTGGGGTGACGGAGGTGTAGTTCCAGGTACTGTACACACCAGGTGGGGTGAGCTAGGTGTAGGACCAACTACTGTACACACCAGGTGGGATGAGGGAGGTGTAGAATCAGGTACTTCCACACCAGGTGGGGGTGGAGGAGGTGTAGGAACAACTATTGTACACACCAGGCGGGGGTGGAGGCAGGTGTATTAATAGGTACTTACACACCAGGTGGGGTGAGGGAGGTGTAGACCAGGCACACAGCCACACAAGGTGGGGCAGGGAGTGTAGGACTAGGGTACTGTACAATACCCAGGTGGGGGTGAGAGAGGTGTAGGGGACCAGGTACTGTACATACCATGTGAGTGAGTGAGGTGGAACCAGGTATTGTACAACAGTGTAGGGCAGGGAGGTGTAGGGGTGAGGGAGGTGTAGGACCAGGTATTGTATACACCAGGTGGGGTGTGTGGGTTGTAAAAATGGTGAGGAGGTGGATTAGTACTGTATACACCAAGCGCGGTGAGGGAGGTGTAGGACCATGTACGTACATGCTAAGCGGGGTGAGGGACGTGTAGACCAGGTACTGTACACACCTGAAGTGGGGTGGGGGTGTGGTAGTGAACAGGCACAGGCCACACACCAGGTGGGGCGAGGAAGGTGTAGGACCAGGCACGCAGCGGCCTCAGGTGGATGAGGGAGTGGCAGACCAGGTACTGTTCACACCAGGTGGGGTGAGGGAGGTGTAGGGGTGAGGGAGTGTGTAGGACCAGGTACTGTACACACCAGGTGGGGTGAGGAAGGTGTAGGACCATGTACTGTAAAAACAATGAGTAAGGGAGGGAGGTGTAGACCAGGTAATGTACACACCAGGTGGGGGTGAGGGAGGTGTGACCAGGGGTACTTTTACACACCAGGTGGGGTGAGGGAGATGTATGATCAGAACTTTTACACATCAGGTGGTGGGTGAGGAGGCGTAGGGACCAGGTATCAGGCCAACACCAGGTGTAAGCGGATGCTGGAGCTTACAGGGACAAAGCACTGTACACATCATGGGTTGGAGGTTAGGTGCAGGACCAGGTACTGTACACACCAGGTGGGGGTGGGGAGAGGGAGGTAGGACCAGCATGTGCCACACCAGGTGGGGCAGGGAGGTGTAGGTCCAGGCACACTACACACCGTGTGGGTGAGGGAGGTGTAGACCAACTACTGTACACACCAGGCTGAGGGAGTGCAAACCAGGTACTTTACACACCAGGTGGGGGTGAGGGGAGGTAGGGAACAATGACTGCACACACCAGGCTTGGTGAGGTAGTTGTAGACCAGGTACTGCGGCCACACCAGGTGGGGGTGAGGGAGTGTGTAGGACCAGGGTACTTACACACCAGGTGGGGTAGTGGGAGGTGTAGGACCAGGTGCACTGTGCCACTACCAGGTGGGGTGATGGAGGTGTGTAGGACTAGGGTACTGTACACACCAGGTGGGGTGAGGGAGGTAGAGACCAGGTACTGTACACACCAGGTGGGGTGATGGGAGGTGAGACCAGGTACTGCACACACCTGGTGGGTGATGGGAGTGTGCAGGACCAGGCACAGGCCACCACCAGGTGGGTGATGGAGTGTGTAGGACCAGGTACTGTACACACCAGGTGGGGTGAGGGAGGCACCAAATCACTGTACACAGCAGGTAGTGGAGGTGAAGCTGTGGTGACCAGGTACTGTACACACCAGGTGGGGGTGGATGGAGTGTGTAGACCAGGTACGGCACACGCCAGGTGTCGTGTGTGGAGGAGGTGTAGGGACCAGTTACTTTTTACACACCAGGTGGAGTGGAGTAAAACCGTAGGACTTCAGGTACTGTACACACCAGGTGGGTGAGGGAGGTGTAGTACCAGTAATTGCACACACAAGGTGGGGTGAGGAGGTGTGGACTAAAGTACTGTACACACCAGGTGGGGTGTGGGAGTGTAGGACCAGGTACTGTACACACCAGGTGTGGGGGTGAGGGAGGTAAACTGCATTGTATACACCAGGCGTGGAGGGAGGGAGGTGTGTAGGACCAGGTACTGTACACACCAGGTGGGATGAGAGAGGGGTGTAGTAGCAGTAGGTACTGACACACTGGCCGGGGCAGTGAGGGAGGTGTAAGGATGAGGGAGGTGAGACCAGGTATTGCACACACCAGGTGGGTGAGGGAGGTGTAGGACCAGGTACTGTACACACCAGGTGGGGGTGGAGGGAGGTGTAGGGACCAGGGGTACTCTACACACCAGGTGGGGTGGGAGGGAGGTGTAGGACCAGGTACTCACACACCAGGTGGGGGTGGAGGTGTAGACCAGGGCACTGTACACACCAGGTGGGGTGGGAGGGTGCATTTATTATTATATTCTTAATCCAAAGTTCTCCCAACAAAAGTCAAGTTAACAGGTCAAAAACCCAAACAGGTCAATAAAAATATGAGCATTTAATAACTTATTCCAACCACCACATTTGTACACAAAATAAATAAATAACAATAATAATACAACAGGATGTTTGGAAGTGGCTGAGTAAGGACTGAAGGTCCAACAAGATCACATAAAATCAATATCAAGCAAAACAAATCTCAATAGTCAAATGCCAACTCCCAAAACACCAGAGAGAGGGCATACTACTTTGAAGTTTAAAAACAGTTGTGTTTAGACTGGACACGGAGGTCAGCCTGTATCACCGACGTCACCTCTTACCGCCAAATACTGACGTATCATATCCCGATTGACAAACGTAAATCCTTATCTAAATTACCCTACTTACATTAAGGTTCCACTTATCTATCCCATATACAAACACATTATACAATCAAACAATACAATAAATACAATGTAATAAAAAACACTTTTGGGCAAGAAGGAATTGATGCGACCAGATAAGGGGGCGAGTACGAGCGAAACCGCTTCGAGCCAACCACACACCATCTGAACCAACGTATTTATGCCCAGAACAGAAAACTTATGGCGGATACTGTAACAACACCACTGTGGTTAGCCCTTCCGTCAACAACACCCCGCTGCGGGTCACAATTTCATATCTGCTCAACATCACACCAGAAGATATCTTTTACCCCCATTATTAATACTCACATTTCTTTTTTCTTTTGTCTTTGTTTCTCTTGGTCTTTTGTATCTGTTGTAACACGTCATGAGTTTCCCGCCACCTGGAGAGTTCTAGGATTTCGGAGCCAATAGTATGGAAGGCTCAGGGCCTGTTTTGGACCAATGAGAAAACTCTATGAGGCATGTAGTCATGAAAGTTGTGGCGTCCCTGTGGGCTGGACGGTTTGAAAAGCGGAGTCTGTGTTTATCAGAGCAGAAGTGGCTGTGTCCTGGGTGTCACCTCCTTATGGCGGCTATAATGTGAGTACCTGGAGATGTTCTGGGTACTTGGTTCTAACCACAGGAGCGAAACACAAACACCTGTAGAGTTCTGCAGGTTCTAGTAACGGAAATATATACAGGGTGCGCTATGCTTGGTAGTCCTTACACCCTATAGGGTCAACTGACCACTTGAATTCTCGGGCGACATGTGCAGGTGCAGATACTAGCAGCTTCCTAGATGTCGCCAGGCACATTTATCTAAGCGTGTGGTGACATGAAACAGGGCATTGCCAACACCCTACTGACCAGGAGAAATAATGTATATATAGAGTACATACATGCATATACAACATACATAATATACATACACTCGTTTCTCTATACGCCTGGCTAAGGGCCAAGTCTTCAGCAGACCTTTTCCTGTGATCCGTTCCTGGAAAAGTCGAGTAAAGGCTTAATCACTGGGGGGGATGGGGACCCAGCACTGGTGACTGGGTCAGCGGATGGGATATGGGTGTTGGCGGGCGGAGGAAACGAGGTCAATCATTACCCGACCGCCGGTAACCGCACCTGGTAGTCCCGTGACCAAGCCGAGCATCTACACTGGGCCTACTTTGTCCCAACCTGTAGGGAGGTCGGGTCCTGACACGGACTTGGTGCCGACACTCAACCTGGGGAGAGGACGGGCGGTCAGTTGTGGCGGGCGACGACGTCTTGAATACGTTCGGCGGCTCGGCGATCACGCAATCTCTGTCTTGAGGGTTAGCAGGACACAAAGAACGGGGAAGTCTGGCGCAAGACCCGACGGAGCGTCCGCGTAATTGGGTGCCGGTGAGCCCATGAGCATCTCTGGTCGAAGGCCTCGGCAGGTCAATATTCTGGTGAAGGGGGCCACTTTGGAGGATGAGAGGTGGCCAGGGATTTGGACAGCAGCCCCATGCGTGGTCGCTGGACTGCGGGTAATGGCGGTGACAACACATGCCGGACCCCCACCTATTGAGAAGGCAAAAGTCCCGGCTTGTGAACTGGGGCCTCCGTTGGTTCGCAGGCGCGCAGGAACGCCCACGTAACAGAAGTAGTGGCGGAACTTACTGATGGTGGCGGCAGATGTCGGCTGCTGGTTTAAGGATTGCCCTTCGCGCAACCCTGTTGGCGTATTTCGCACCGAGAACCGGTGTTGGTAAGTCCTGGGAGATGATGGCCAACCTTGGCAATGTCTGTAGATGCTAGCGAGGCCAGGACACCATTATGCACGTCAATCCAGGCTTGACACGACCTGCTGCCAGCTGCAACATGTGCATAAAGAGTGAACCTAGGGCCAGCCATCTGTGAATCATCATCTGCCGCATGGAGGTCCCAAGGCGGTCCTAGATCGCTTGGAGAGAAAGCCCCTGCCATTGCAAATGTTAACTCATAACCGCACCAGCGCGGTGCGTCGCCAGCATCTCGAGACAGGATGACAAATTGCTGTAGGTCACGATGAGACGCTGACGTGCTGGGGACTTTGGTCCTGGATGCGGAGGAGTACACCCTCCTGCTGGCGGGTCGGAAGCGGTCCAGGTCGTCGTGCTCTGATTTGGCGACTGTGGGCGCCTCACTGGTGGAAGTCACCGGACGCCGTCCCTAGGTTTGCTGCTGGTCGGACAACACTTTGCTGGTGGCCTGGTGACGACCACACACACATTGTACTGGACGTGCTTGGCTGGGCAATCACCGTAAGTGACCAGGTGGTCCTTGCGGTCACAACTGTCGCAGGTGACCTCGGCAGCTGTGACGCACCTGTTTGTGCTGCTCTACAGCTGCTGCAAAGGAGCCGGGGCGGGGCGTGGTGGGCGTAGGCGTTGGGGCAGACTTCATTCTTCTGAAGGGACACAGCCCGTATGGCTGTAAGGGGAGCGCGGATGGCAGAGGTAGCACACCCGCGTTTTGGCAGGAGCGCGCATATCATCAATACATTCTAAGAGAGGAGGAAGAGTCGAGAGTGTGAGGCGTTGGACAAGCTCCTCGTCCCAACACCCACTCAGGATCACCTGCTTCAACTGGGTCTCCCCGCACTGCTGGTGACACCGGGACATATGTCTGTTCTCTGGGAGGCCTCTCTTGAGTCGCACATGGAAATCGTCAAAGTCTGTCCTCCATCTGTCTACAGCTAAACACTCGTCCTGCGGAGAGTCATTCCGCTGACCTTGATGCCGTGCCAAGGTTCTAGAACATCCAGTACCTCTCTACAGACAACAAAGACGTTGAGGGCACCTTGCAACGTGTGTGTTCAACACAAGGTGTCTCCCAAAGATACACATACGTAGCTGAATGAGCTGTTTAGGCTAGGCAAGCCTGGAGATCCACCATTAGCATAATCAGTCCACCGTCGCCGCCACTCTCACGAAATCTGCCCGGGAAAGTTTCATCAGGCTCAAGCGTGGTGGGGCGATAACCACTTTGGTAGAGTGGCATTGACGAGGTATCTGAGCCAGTCGGTACCTGAGTAGTGGAAGGGCCAAGGGCTTGATTAGCAATGAGGCTAGATACCGTGCTGCAAAACCGTTCGTTATCTTCCACCGTTGGTGGTCTCAGCATGTCTTTTGCTTGCCCTGACGCATTTTGCCTATAAGCTTCATGAGAGCAATTATCTCAGAGGACGAGGCCGTGGACGGGGGGGGGTTGTGGCTGGGGAGAGGGTGGGGCGTCGCTCAATGACTGGCCATCCATCTCTGTAGAGCTGTCATCCGTCTGACCTATCCGGAAGTGCCAGGGACACCGCTGCGTGAGGCCTGGGGGCATAATTACTTTTATCTGTATATTGTATGTCAAATCAGCAAGCTGACCGGTCAGCCTTGCCGTATCAACCAGATCTGAGACAACAAAACACTGAATACACAGATAAGCAATGGCGGCGGATATATATAGCATATATATAAAGGGTATAAAGGCGGCGGGTATATAAAATATATATGAAGAAATGACCGCGGTCAGTGCGTGTTAGTGCATAGGTTGGTGTGAAAGCGGTGGCGAGAGGCGAGGCAAAGTGGTGTGGGGGTGAGCAGTGGGGGGTAGCTGGCCTGTGCGGCCTGCATTTGTCGTGCGGATTCTTCGCCAAATGCCCCTACATCAGCCTTCCACCTTAGGGGAATCTCTTGTAACAAGGACACACACTTTAACAATACACACACACGAGGGGCACTTAAAGACACTTCACAGGAAATTGCGGTCACTGCACACTGCTCAAAACTCGATGGCAATTCAAACTAAATTTGTGGGAGACAATGGCGACGGATGACGGAGTTGACGGAGGAGGTCTACCGGCCTTGATTTTACACGAACGCACTTATTTCCACTTAATCGATCACTTGATACTCACTGCGCCATGGAGATGTTCGGGGTGCTTGGTTCTAATACAGGAGCGAACATAAACACCTGTAGAGTTCTGTAGGTTCTTATTAACGGAAATATACAGGGGTGCGCTTACAAGCGCAGGTAGTCCTTACACTCCTATAGGGTCAACTGACCTCACTCTGACCTCTTGGGCGACATGTGGTAAGTGGTATACTGGCTGCTTCCAGATGTCGCCAGGCACATTTATCTAAGCGTGTGGTGACATGAAACAGGGGCATTGCCACACGCTACTGACTAGAGAAATAATGTGTATATATAGAGTACATACATGGTATACATACAACATACATAATATACATACAGTACCTAGTAGCTTTGATCAGCTTCCCGAAATGTATTGTGATTTATATGACCCCTGGGTAGCTAGCTCGGAAGATAGGTTATTGTTTCGAAAATGTAACTGTTCAATTTGAGTCGTTAATAACTGAAGAACCATTATGATTAGTTCTCAGTTCCCTTGTGTTGACTAAAACATTGTTGTATCTTAGTTCCCCTGACCAGCCTCCCCTTGCTGGTGTGTGAGGGGCCCCTACGTTCCTACCCCTCAGACTAACCAAAAACATAAACAAGTACCTTCCTCATCTCACAAGTATACGAGTATAACGAACACAGAAGAAAAGGGAATTAGATAATAAAGAAAAGGTGAAAGAAGTAAGAATAAATAAATAAAGAAAGAAAAAGAATTAAAAAGACAGCATAAGAGTAATTTGTTACATAAAATAGTTACAGTAGATTAGGGACATAAAATTTGTCACGCTGTCTATGTCTTTGTCTCTCTCTGTACAGTATATGTCTGTGTGCGTCTCTGTACAGTATATGTCTGTGTGCGTCTCTGTACAGTATGTCTGTGTGCGTCTCTGTACATTATATGTCTGTGTCTCTACTTTATCTGTCTTTGCCTTTCTATGTATTTGTCTTTGTCTCTCTTTGTCTTTGTTTATGTCTCTCAGACTTTATAAAGACTTTGCGTAACATAAAAACTTTGACATTAAAACACATTATTGGAACCGATTACATAAATGTTTATTGGTGGACAATACAGCAATACAGTACAGGAATTTTTTAATTATGTAACTTATTGTCTTACATTACAGTAATAATTTTGTTATACGAATTTTTATTTTTATATTACAGGTATTTAAGGAATATTCATATTTTATATTTACTTTGTATACTTTGTGTGTGTGTGTGTGTGTGTACTATAAATTGAGAATTTGAGCAAGTATACGTGCTTATTTATTTCTACAGTGTGTGTGTGTGTGTGTGTGTGTGTGTGTGTGTGTGTGTGTGTGTGTGTGTGTGTGTAATGTGATAATAATAATAATAATCATAATAATATTAAACGGTTTATTAATAGAGTTGCAGCCGGTGGCTGAAAATATACAGACTTACATTTGATTTAGACATAATGATATAATATGCATTGAATACATTTACAGGGCTGTACAGTACATAAATCAGGAGTTGTTTATTATTTTAACAATAGATGGGATGGTGCTATTCTTATATCTATCGGTGTGGGCTCTTATGGGCTGAATTTTGTTGTAGTGGCCGACTGCGCGAGGTGGGCAGGGGACGACTGCCTGTGACAGGAGGTGGCGATGACGAGGGTGGTACAGTAGTTCACTGCCAAACCTTGTCAGTGCTTGGTGGTGGAGGTCACCGAGGGATGTCATTTCCAGGGTGGACAGATCGTTGATGTGTGTGTGTGTGTGTGTGTGTAAGTTGAGGATGTGAACAAGTATGTGTGGATATGTCTACCATATGTGTGTGTGTGTGTGTGTGTGTGTGCGTATGTGTAAGTTGGGTATATGTGGATATTCCCCCATCTTTTCTCAAAAATAATTACTGTCTGTATGTCAGTTTAAACACCCTTAAACCACTACACTAGCCTTCAACACACTGGGTAGCTTCTGGGACGTATTTTAATTTGTAGTATCTTGACAGTACTCCAGTTCTTGTTGTTTGGGGTCCAGAAGGCAAGCATGTGTTTTCCCGAGCCTTGGTGAAGACCTGTGGGGGTGATATAGGCACAGTTGTTGTACCACCAACCACCGCCCACTGAGAATGACTCCACACAAACACGATCTGTAGGTTAGGTTATAGGTTGGGTTAGGTTAGATTAGGTTAGGTTAGGTTAGGTTAGGTTGTTGAGGGGCTGAAGAACTTTTCTCCGTTTCCACCCAGATTTTTTAACACCAGTTATTAAGGGGAAACAATTTTGTTGTTTAATAATTATCTTATCTCCACATTATTTTTCACTAATTCCAAATTATTTCATTTCTACTCTGTTCTGTGGGTTTGTCTGGCAGACCACGTCATTAGCACTTAGTAGATAGGTGGATGGTTTGATAGATACATGTGTAGTTAGAGGGATGGAATAATAGACAGATAGATAAAATTTGATAGATGAAAGGATGGATGGATGGATAAATTTACGAACAAAACATAAATAATTAAATCCCTCTTGAGGTTTTGTTTTAATAAACCTACACAAAAATTGGTTAAAATCTACTAATATTCACTAAAATTACAAACGGACGGACGTAAATGATATAATTCCCCAACTACTCACTGGGTGTGCCATCGTTGTCTCGGTCTTTGGTTGAGAACTTGTAACCATTGAGGTTATGGTTGGCTACCAGGAAGTCTCCCATTGTACTGTTGTCTTGTTGGTACCCTTCTACCTGTAGCTGGTACCTGTGGTGGTGATGGTAGTGCTGGTATTATTGTGATTATTATTGTTATTGTTGTTTTTATTATTATAACTGTATTCCTATTGTTGTTGCTGCTATTAATGCTGTTATTATTACTATTGTTATTATTACTATTATTATTATTATTATTATTATTATTATTGTTGTTATTGTTATTATTATTATTATTATTATTATTATTATTATTATTATTATTATTATTATTATTATTATTATTATTATTATTATTATTATTATTATTATTATTATTACAAACATCATCACAGCCATCACTTACTCAGAATCTTCGTCACCAACACTGAACACGCTCCACTGCGCCCACCGGTGAACACTTTGGAAATTATGGGCGTCAATTCGTAGCACTTGAGGTGTGGGCGTTGTGAGGTGGTGCAAGGCGTCGTTTCCTGTGTGTATATAGATGTTACTATGTATGTATGTATGTATTACAGATCTAAGTCAGGTTGGGAGAATACTGATCTAATAAATTACATTAATGCACTTATTAGTAAAAAGTTGTTTAATTGTGAAGGAGAAAACCAAGAGTGAAAAATTCACTTAAAACAAACCATTATCCTGTATTTACAAAGAAAACTCACGCAAGAACATTACAAGGCAAAACAGAATGGTAACTTAATTTAAATTCCTATTAAACATCCTAAATAGTATACCTATAATAATAATAAGAATAACTTATCTGTTGAGTTGAGTTCAGATCAGCCACATAAGTAAAGAAAATAAATACCCAGACAACACCAAGAGAATTAGGGAGGCAGCTCCAACGTACAGCAGTCGGTGTCAGGAGTAAAGCTGACTCTCAGCCAGCTTTTCCCAAATATAAGGTTCTCTGATGTTCATCACCTGAACCACCGTAGCTAGTCTAATGGCTGTTATGCAGACACTAGCTAATTAGAATAATTCAACTAAATAGATGTATTTTACATGTCATATTTCTAAAAATAGTCCAAATTTTTTACTTATAATTTTATACACTGGATTTATATGAGCTCCAATGAAATCACCAATACCCGATTCACTGGAACACTCCGTAATCCCAAATCATCTCGATTAAGGATTCATGACAGTATGTATGTATGTATGTGTATGTAGGACTTTAGTTCTTACGTGTGGGTATATATATATATATATATATATATATATATATATATATATATATATATATATATATATATATATATATATATATATATATATATATATACATTTTATTATTACAATATGGTAACACTATGTCAGTAATGCGAACATACACACACACACTCTCCACTGCGCCCACCGGTGAACACTTTGGAAATTATGGGCGTCAATTCGTAGCACTTGAGGTGTGGGCTAGAAAAGGTACAGAAGAGGGACTGCAGAACCATGCTCGGCGCAGACTACTCAGACTACAACAACGCTCTCTCCACCCTGGAAATACCATCCCTCAGTGACCTCCACCACCACGCATTAGCAAGGTTTGGTAGTGGACTACTGCACCATCCTCGTCATAGACACCTATTACCACCTGCAATGCCCCGTCCACCTCGCGCAATCTGCCACTACAACAAAACTCAGCCCATAAGAGCCCGCACCGATAGATATAAGAACAGCACCATCCCATCTATTGTTAAAATAATAAACAACTCCTGATTTATGTACTGTACAGCCCTGTAAATGTATTCAGTGTATATTATATCATTATGTCTAATTCCAATGTAAGTCTGTATATTTTCAGCCACCGGCTGCAACCGTTTATTATTATTATTATTACACACACACACATGCACACACACACACACAAGTTAGTACACACATGGTATTGCACCCCCCACCCCCCCACACACACAAACACACAAACACACACACACACACACACTAACCTAGCCAATACTCCTGGTTGGGATCACCAAAGCCCACCGTGTAGTCTTGCCAGCCTCGGGAAAAGTTTTCATGGGTTCCTGTGTGGTCTCTCTTTAAGAACACTGTCCATCCTCCTGTTTAGTAATAATTAGTGAACCGTGTCAGGTGTTCAAATGAGTGTTCTGGTGTTATTATCATTATTATTATTATTAATATTATTATTATTATTATTATCATCATCATCATCATCATCATCATCATCATTATTATTATTATTATTATTATTATTATTATTATTACTTATTTTTCATGATTGCTATTACTACTAGTACTACTATTACGTCAATCACCTCCATCAGTTGTCATGTCACACCAAGCTGCCACTTGTGTTGACCTGGGGATGACAACACTATGAGAGAGAGAGAAAGAGAGCGAAAGAGAGAGAGAGAGAGAGAGAGAGAGAGCCTTTCTCTTAAACCATATTGTCCAACTTAGCTATACCCATTAATGTTCAATTAAGATTATATCATATTTACTACATATTTTGAAGAGAGAACCACTTACGTTACCTTCCAGGATTGATAAAGTACACCCCACTCTGCCGTACACCACTGCAGTACAGTTCAGCACAATCCTGGGGTACTGTTGGTCTGTAATGATGTGCACTTCAGTTTAGTACAAGTGTACAGTATGTATGTATGTATGTGTGTATGTATGTATGTATGTTTGTATGTATGTATGTATGTATGTATGTATGTATGTATGTATGTATGTATGCATGTATGTATGTATGTATGTATATATACGTAATATAGCAAGTTCGAAGCATTTACGAGGCAAACATGAGGACAAGTTACACCAATACTCTACCTCTTTGACAAATCTGTGACATTTTTCTTGCATTTTTGGTGTTCTTCTTCCATTAGTCTGTTCTTCTGTTCAATGTTATTCTTCTCTTCTTGAATTATTTTTATCTCTTGTTCTTTATCCCTGTTCTCTTGTGTTATTATTTCATTTATCTTCCGTACTTCTTTATTCTCTTCTTCCATTGAAGCTATTTTATCTACGAGTTGCTTCTTCTCTTCTTTCATATTTCTATTTGTCTCTTCATGTTGTTGGTTGTCTCTCTGTAATTCTTCTAATATCCTCTCTGTCTCATTCCTAATTCCTTCTACTTCTGAATGTCTTCTCTCTAACTCTCTATTCCTCTCTTTTATCATCCTAGTGTCTTCCTCCACCTTACGCATCTCAGCCTTCACTTGTCTACTTTCCTCTTCAGCTAAACGCATGTCAATTTTTGTCCTCCTACTCTCCTCCTCCGCCATCTTGATCTCCTCCTTCATGCGTTCATTTTCCTCTCTCAGTTGAATACTTTTCTCATCGTTACTCTGCGTCAATGATTCATTCAATTTAGCACCAAAATTCTGAAGGGTATTGTTGATGGCAGTTGGCAAATCGAGTTTATTTACATCAATCAGCTGACTCAACTTATCTAGCATCTGACTGGTCGAGTTTGCTCTCATCTGAGCATCTGTGTGGAGAAGTAAAGAATATAATTTGGTATAGGAGAGAATGAGAAGGAGAGTGAGAAAGGGAGGGAATGGTAGGGTGAGTGAGGAAAAGGGAGAACATGGTAGGGTGAGTGAGAAGGAGGAAATGTTTTTTTTTTTTTTGACGAAGCTTGGAGTACTGTACAGTTTGCCTATTCTGATTAATTCAGTCAGGTCTTGACACTGAGGGTGGTATCACTTCTCACTGCCACCCAAGACAGAGGTTCATTGACAAAGGAATAGAACAATAGATCATATTCATTAACAGTATATATAGGTCAGATTCGTGTGGGTGATGTCACTGTTCACTGCCATGCAAGACAGTGGTTCATATACATTGGACGTCATATTCTAATTGAAGACTAATCAGTGTGGGCTAGCAAATTTTGGATAAACAGCAAGAATGTCCTCAAGCACCCTTATTCAATGTAGTAATTAAAAAGTTCATGATACAATAAGCCAGGTGGCCTGAAGTCATTGACAGTGTCACATTCAATAATATAGTGTTCAATACTCGCTATGTGTCTGTTAATCGTTTCCAGTGTGACGCATCTCATCACATCGGTGTTTAACATTTGCTTACTATCAACAGGAGTGTAATTAATAGAAACTGATATATCCAGCCAAGAAGGAATGACATTAATAGGTTCGTCTGGGGTGATTGGGACATTCAGTTTTAAGAGATCTGCAACACTTTTATGAAGCCATGCCCCAAAGAGAGTCTTTTGTGGAAGGTTAGCGAGATAGTCGGGACTACTTAGATAGAACATCAACTCAGTTTGAGCTGTAGTTTGGGGACCATTGTTCTTCAAAACTTTGACACAAAACATGGTATTAAGTAGAGCTATCCTCTCAGATAGGGAGGGAAGCCCAAGCTCTTGCCTCATGTTTACAATTTTTGGTTGATTTTGGGCATCCTAGAATGATGCGCATGGCTTCATTATGCACTACAGTACCTCAATGGGAGAGTGAGTGAGAGGGAGAGGAAGTGGTAGGATGAGTGAGAGGGAGAGGAGGTGGTAGGATGAGTGAGAGGGAGAGGAAGTGGTAGGATGAGTGAGAGGGAGAGGAGGTGGTAGGATGAGTGAGAGGGAGAGGAAGTGGTAGGATGAGTGAGAGGGAGAGGAAGTGGTAGGATGAGTGAGAGGGAGAGGAAGTGGTAGGATGAGTGAGAGGGAGAGGAAGTGGTAGGATGAGTGAGAGAAAAAACGGAGTGAATAGTAGGGACAGTGGGAGAAAGGGAGGGATTAGGAGGGACAAAGATAGACTGTTTACTTACCTTGTATACAGGTGTTCAGGAATGACAGGTGAAAAGTGACGGTCGTAGTGAGGTTGTCTACCTTCCCTATTATTGAATTGATACCTGCAGATGTAGAATGAAATATTGTAATCTCTCTCTCTCTCTCTCTCTCTCTCTCTCTCTCTCTCTCTCTCTCTCTCTCTCTCTCTCTCTCTCTCTCTCTCTCTCTCTCTCTCTCTCTCTCTCTCTCTCTCTCTCTCTCTCTCTCTCTCTTTTTTACCTACCTGCATCAACCCCTTCTGCTCCTCTAACATCTGGGCTATAGCAA
The DNA here is from genome assembly GCF_018991925.1 of Homarus americanus. Classification (NCBI taxonomy): domain Eukaryota; kingdom Metazoa; phylum Arthropoda; class Malacostraca; order Decapoda; family Nephropidae; genus Homarus; species Homarus americanus. Next base: position 4,994,255 of record NW_024723541.1, read on the forward strand.
TCTGGTTCACCGCTACTCATCAAATTCTTCAATTTTCTCTTGTTGATGCGGTTCCACCTCTACCTGCTGCCGGTGACAAAAAACAGCAGATCGACAGAGCAGAGCCTCAATCAACAGCAGAAACAGCAGAAGACGAGACATGATACCGGCACACACAGACACACACACACAATACTGACACTGGCTAAGCTGAACCGATCCTAGTGCAACTTGCGGGCGTGTGAGGGTCGCTTGTACCAGATAAGAGTGTTGTGTGATACCAGTGTGCGGGTGTGTGGGGAAGATGGGTGTGGAGAGTTGGGTGTGTGTGTGTGTGGAGGGTTGGGTGGGTGTATGGTTTTGGGTGCATTTGTGGGGGGAGGTTGAATGTGGGGGGGTTTGTGTATGTATGGGGTGTGGGGAGTTGTCTCTATGTGGGTATGGGTGGGCGCCACTCACAACCGCCACTTACAACCGTCATTCAACCGCCACTCACAACCGCCACTTACAACCGCCATTCAACCGCCACTCACAGACATTGAAGAACCACACATTGACGTCTCGCGTAATTACATGCATATTCAGTAGACCTCTCCTCTCTCCCCCTCTCCCCTCTCCCCCTCTCCTCCCCTCTCCCTCTCCCCCTCCCTCCTCCTCCCCACCTCTCCCTCCCTCCTCCCTCTCCTCTCTCTCCCTCCCTCTTCCCCCTCACCCCTCTCCTTCCTCCTCCCCTCACCCCTCTCCTTCCTCCTCCCCTCTCTCCTCTCCCCTCTCCTCTTTTCCCTCACCCCTCCTTCCCTCTCCCCCTCTACTACTCTCCCTCCCCCCTCTCCCTCCCTCCTCCCCCTCCCTTCTACTACCTCCCTCCTCTCTCCCCCTTCTCTTACTAGTTCCTCCCCTCTCCCTCTTACTTCCTCCTCCTTTTTCTCCCCTCTACTACTCCTCCTCCCTCTCTCTCTCTCCCTCTTACTTCCTCCTCCTTTTTCTCCCCTCTACTACCTCCTCCCTCTCCTCTTCTGCTTCCTTCCTCCCTCTCTCCCTCTTACTACCTCCTCCCTCTCTCTTACTACCTCCTCCCTCTCTCCCTCTTACTACCTCCCTCCCTCTCCCCCGCTTACTACCTCCCTCCCCTCCCTCTTACTTCCTCCTCCTTTTCTCCTTACTAGTTCCTCCCTCTCTCCCTCTTACTTCCTCCCTCTTTTTCCCTCTTACTACCTCCTCCTCTCTCCCCATCTTACTTCTCCTCCCTCCCTCCCCTCCCTCCCCTCTTACTTCCTCCCTCCCTCTCCTCCCTCTCTTACTCCTCCCTCCCTCTCTCCCCTCTCTACTACCTCCTCCCTCTCTCCCGCTTCTACCATCCTCCCCCTCTCCCCTCTTACTTCCTCCTCCTTTTCTCCTCTTCTATCCTCCCTCTCTCCCTCTTTTCCTCCTCCTCTCCCCTCTTACTACCTCCTCCCCTCTCTCCCCTCCACTCCTCCTCCCTCTCTCCCTCCCATCCTCCCTCCCTCTTCCTCCTCCCTCCCTCCTCCTCTCCTCCTCTCTCCCCTCCTCTTCCCTCCCCTCTCCCTCTCTCCTACTTCCTCCTCCTCCTCCTCTCTTACTACCTCCATCCCTCTCTTTCTCCTCTCATCACTTCCTCCTCCCTCCATTCTCCCTCTCCCCTCTCTCCTCCTCACCTCCCTCCCTCTCTCCCTCCTCTTCCTCCTCCCTCCCTCTCCCCTCTCTCCCCTCTCTACTTCCCTCCTCCTCTCTCCCTCCCCCTCTCCTTACGCTCCTCCCCTCTCTCTCCTCCCTCCTCCCCCTCTCTCCCCCTTCTTCCCTCCTCTCCTCTTCCTCTCTCTCTCCTCTCCTCTCCCTCCTTTTACTCCTCCTCCCTCTCCCCTCTTACTTCCTCCCCCTCTCCCCCTCACTCCTCCCCTGCCTCCTCTCTCCCCCTCTCTCCCTCCCTCTCCTCCCCCTCTCCTCTCTCCCTCTACTCCCCTCTCCCCTCTTACTTCCTCCCTCCCTCCCCTTTACTTCCTCCTCCCCTCATACTTCCTCCTCCTCTCTCTCCCCTCTCCCCACTTCCTCCTCCCTCTCTCCCCTCTTACTTCCTCCTCCCTCTCCCCATTACTACCTCCTCCCCTCTTACTCACTCCTCCTCCTCCCCAATATCACCCTCCCCCTCCTCCCTCCTCCCTCCTCCCTCTCCTTTCTTACTAGTTCCCTCCCTCTCCCCTCCACTCCCTCCTTTTCTCCTCTCTTGATTACCCTCCCTCCTCTCCCCCTCATACTTCCTCCTCCCTCTCTCTCCCCTCTCCCTTCTCCCTCCTCCTCCCTTCTTCTTACTACCTCCCTCCTCTTACTCCTCCCCTCTCTCCCTCCTCTCTCTCCCTCTACTACCTCCCTCCCTCTCTCTCCCCCCTGGGCTTACTACCTCCTCCCTCTCTCCCCCTCTACTACCCTCCTCCCTCTCTTCCCCTCCCTTCCCTCCTCCCTCTCTCCCTCTTACTCCCTCCCTCTCTCTCCCCTCTCCCCTCTCTTACTCCCTTCCTCCTCTCCCTCCCTCATACTCCCTCCTCCTCTCTCCTCCCTCTTACTTCACCTCCTCCTCCCCCCCACTCCCCCTCTCCCCTCACCTCCTCCCTCTCCCCTCATACTTCTCCCCCTCCCCCCATCTCCTCCTCTCCCCCTCCTCCTCCCCTCTTACTTCCTCCTCCCTCTCTCCCCTCTTACTTCCTCCCCATCCCTCTCCTCCCCTACTTCTCCCTCTCCCTCTCTCCCCTCTTTACTTCCTCCTCCCTCCCCTCTTACTTCCTCCGTCCCCTCCCTCCCCTCTTACTTCCTCCTCCCCTCTCTCCCTCTCTTCTCCTCCCTCCCCTCTTTACTCTCCGTCCCCTCTTACTACACTCTCCCTAACTCTCCCTAATTCTTCCTACACCCCCAACTCCTCCATAACTCTCCCTTCACCATCCCTAACTCTTCATAACTCTCCTGTCACCCTCCCTAACTCTCCATTCACCCCTCTAACACTCCCCTCAACCTCCCTAACTCTCCATAACTGTGCCTTCACCCTCCCTAACTCTCCCTAACTCTTCCTTCACCTCCCTAGCTCTCCCTTTACCCCCAACTCTCCCAAACTCTCCCTTCACCCCCTAGCTCTCCCTTCACCCTCCCCTAACTCTCCATAACTCTCCCTTCACCCCTGTAGCTCTCCTTCACCGTCCTTCTCTCCCCTTTATCCTCCCCTAACTCTCCCCAATTCTCCCTATACCCCAAACTCTCCATAACTCTCCATAACTCTCACTTCATTCTCCTTAATTCTCCCTAATTCTCCCTACACCCTCAAGCTCTCTCTAACTCTCCTTTCACCCTCCCTAACTCTCCCTAATTCTCCCTACACCCCTTAACTCTCCATAACTCTCCTAATTCTCCCTACACCTTAACTCTCCATAACTCTCCCTAACTCTCCCTAATTCTCCCTAATTCTCCCTGCACCCCTTAACTCTCCATAACTCTCCCTAATTCTCCCTACACCCCTTAACTCTCCATAACTCTCCCTAATTCTCCCTACACCCCTTAACTCTCCATAACTCTCCCTAATTCTCCCTACACCCCTTAACTCTCCATAACTCTCCCTTCACCCTCCCTAACTCTCCCTAATTCTCCCTACACCCCTTAACGCTCCCTAACTCTCCCTAATTCTCCCTACACCCCTTAACTCTCCATAACTCTCCCTTCACTCTCCCTAACTCTCCCTAATTCTCCCTACACCCCCTAACTCTCCATAAGTCTCCCTTCACCCTCCCTAACTATCCCTGGAAGGTGTAATGCTAATGGTATATCGAATTTATGACCAAAAGCTTAAAAAAAACAATCATCGGATTTTTATCTCATAATTGACAAACTTCAGATGAATTTCCTAAGTCTAGGGTCACGGTGAGTCAAATTAGGTCATGTTTTTGGGGGGTGAGGTGTTAGTACAGGTTAGATTGCAATTAAGTTAGGTTCAGTTAGGTATGGATTATTTAGGTTTGGTCTAAGTTAGGGTAGGTTAGATTGCGTTAAGGTAGTGTTAAGTTAGTTTACAATAGTAGAGGTTATTATAGTATTAGTATTATTATCGCCATCAATCTTATAATTCATTTATTTACGTTTGAGGATGAATCCATGCTGGTATCCGGATCTCTTGTCTATAATTATTATTTTTATTACTTTATTTGTATTTGTATTAATTTGCTATTCATTTTATTAATTGTTGTAATAATAATAATAATAGATATTATTATTATTATTATTATTATTATTATTATTATTATTATTATTATTATTATTATTATTATTATTATTATTATTATTATTATTATTATTATTATTATTATTATTATTATTATTATTATTATTATTATTATTATTATTATTATTATTATTATTATTATTATTATTATTATTATTATTATTATTTATTATTATTATTATTATTATTATTATTATTATTATTATTATTATTATTATTATTATTACATTATTATTATTATTATTATTATTATTATTATTATTATTATTATTATTATTATTATTATTATTATTATTATTTTATTATTATTATTATATTATTATTATTATTTATTATTATTATTATTATTATTATTATTATTATTATTATTATTATTATTATTATTATTATTATTATTTTATTATTATTATTATTATTATTATTATTATTATTATTATTATTATTATTATTATTATCATTATTATTATTATTATTATTATTATTATTATTATTATTATTATTATTATTATTATTATTATTATTATTATTATTATTATTATTATTATTATTATTATTATTATTATTATTATTATTATTATTATTATTATTATTATTATTATTATTATTATTATTATTATTATATTTTCGCCCCCTAGGCCCTGATGTGGGTCAGTGACCTGTGCCCGGGTGAGCTACAAGAACGGATAGGACGTCATAGATTCATCTCTATGATTAGCACAACTTTGTGTAATTAGTGATTCTCTCTCTCTCTTTCTCTCTCTCTCTCTCTTCATTACCCAAAATACTTTAATCACCAACACTCTTGAAATGTTATAATGGCATTCCAGATTCCAAGATTCCAACCATTCCTAACGTGATTATTCCCGGTCATGCTTGCGTAAAATTTGGTTAGTGATGCAATAAGTGGTAGTGTGTGTGATGGTGAAGAAGGTAGGAAGAAAGAGGGGAGGTGAAGAAGGAGTGAGGGAGGCAAATAAGGAAGGAAGGAGGGAGGTAAGGAAGGAGAGAGGAAGGTAAGGAAGGAGGGATGGAGCTAGGAAGGAAGGAGGGGTAAAGAAGAAGGGAGGGAAGTAAGGAAGGACGAAGGAAGCGAGGTAAGGGAGGGAGGTAAGGGAGGGAGGTAAGGGAGGTAATGAAGGAGTGAGAGAGGTAAGGAAGGAGGGAGGGAGGTAAGGAAGGAATGGGGGAGGTAAAAAAGAAGGGAGCTTGGGAGCTAGTGAGGTAAGGAAGGAGGGAAGGAGGTAATGAAGGAAGGTGGGAAGGAGGTAATGAAGGAAGGAGGGAGGGAGTTAAGAAGGAAGGAGGGAGGGACCTAGGAAGGAGGGAGAGGTAAGGAAGGAGGGAGGGAGGTAAGGAATGAAGGTGGGATGGAGGTAATGAAGGAAGGAAGGAGGGAAGTAAGGAAGGTGGGAGGGAGGTAAGGAATGGGGGACGGAGGTAAGGAAGGAAGGAAGGAGGGAGGAAGGTAAGAAATGGGGGAGGGTGATAAGGAAGGAGGGAAGGAGGGAGGAAGGTAAGAAATGGGGGAGGGAGGTAAGGAAGGAAGGAGGGAGGGAGGTAAAGAAGGAGCATCTCCGAATTGGGAGGTAGAAACTTGGTTCAATTCAATAGTAATAAAACTCGGTATTTACCAATTACACTTTCTAAATTAGATGATCTCCCACCAATTACATTTCAGGACGCTATCATTCTGCCAAATTCTGAAATAGATATGCTAGGCCTCACCATTTTCTCTAATATGTCATGGAAGCCACACATCCCCAACATTGCTGAAGCTACTTCCTGAAAGTTGGGAATGCTGTACAGATGCCGTAGCTACTTCACTCCTGAGCAGTTGTTAACTTGGAGTACTGCTCTCATATCTGGGGTGGCTCTTCTTCTGTCCAACTGTTAGATAGGGTGGAATCAAAGGCATTTCGTCTTATTAACTCTCCTCCTTTAGTTAACAATCTTACTTCCCTTTCTCTTCGCCGCAATGTTGCTTCACTCTCTCTCTTTTACAGGTAATTTAACGGGCAATGTTCAGTCGATTTGACATCCTGTGTACCGCCGGCAAGGCCGTGGCCATTTACACACGTCTTGCCCGCGGTGCCCACCGTTTCTCTGTGGATGTCGGTCACACTAAAATAACCCGTTATAGTACATCCTTCTTTCTTCACACAGCCAGACTGTGGAATGCTCTGCCTTCTTCTGTGTTTCCATACTTATACAGTCTGTCTCACTTTAAAAAGCTGGTTTTCTGGCATCTTCGTGGTGTAGATTAATATAACCCTTTTCTTTTCTATTTTCAATTTTTTTCCGTTCTTATTTTTTCGCCCCCTAGGCCCCGTTGTGGGTCATTCGACCTGTGCCCGGGTGGGCTAAGTCCCGTAAAAAAAAAAAAAAAGAGGAAGGAGGGGGGGAAAGAAGGAGGGATGTGTGACGGTGGTAAGGAAGGAGGGAGGTCCAGAAGGTAGGAGGGAAGGAGGTAAGGAAGGATCCAAAAGAAGCTTAATTATAAACCTTGAACTCCAGCAACTCAGTTGTGGTAGTTTTGGTAGTGGTGGTGGTAGTAGTTGAAGAAAGTTTGGAAACAAAATGCGTGTGGGAAAAGTGTCTTTGGCGGTAAGATCTCTCACAGAGAAATCCTCCGGTGGGGTTCTACCAATAAACAGAGAGACATTAAGACAACTGAAAGAAAAACATCCCCCTGCAAGTGAAGACGAAGGCATCAGGTTCCAGGGTGACTATATCCCACCAAATGCTGTCCTGTTCTAGAAAATAACAGGAGGGATGGTGTGGAAAAAGGCACTGAAGACTCGAGGAGGAGCCGGCCCTTCAGGTCTGGATGCAAACGGTTGGAGAGTCATCCTCAGCACTAACAAGTTTGGCTCCGTAGCAAGTGATCTCTGCACTGCCATTGCCGTCCTTGCAAGAAAGCTGGCATCCTCTTGCTGCCATCACCCCCAGGATGTAGGCCTATAGGGGTGGGGGAAGTGCTGAGGCGGATCATCGGAAAATGCATAATGGGGGTGGTAAAGGATGATGTCAGGGCAGCAGCAGGGAACCTGCATGTATGTGCTGGCCACCAGGCTGGAGGGGAAGCCACTATTCACTCCATGAGCTCGATAATTGAGCAGCGTGATTGTGAGGCCGTTCTCCTGGTTGACGCTTCAAACGCATTCAACATACTTAACCGCAAGGCCGCACTGCACAACATCAAGATCAAGTGTCCAAGCTTTGCAATGTATGTTGAAAACTCCTATAGGAATCCATCAGACCTCTATATAGTAAACAACAAGGCTCGAAGAGATGATACCATCATACAGTCGACTGAGGGAACAACGCAGGGGGACCCTGTTGCAATGGCAATGTACACAATAGGCCTATCTGTGCTCCAACACACAATAAAATTTGAAACAACTGAGGTCAAACAAGTGGCGTACGCTGATGACCTTAAAGGAGCAGGAAAAGTGGAGGACATCAAAAAGTGGTGGGACTTGGTAACATCGCGAGGCCCACAAATAGGGTACCACCCAAACGCCAGCAAGTCCTTCCTCATTGTGAAGCCAGAACATTATGAACAGGCAGTGGAGGTGTTTGGCGGAAGTGAGGTCAAAATAACAAAGGAAGGCCAAAGACACCTAGGCGCAGTAATTGGCACGACTGACTTCAAGACCGAATACGTAACGGGAAAGGTGAATGAGTTGGTTAGGGAAATCCAAGCTCTGTCAGAGATTGCTAACACAGAGCCACATGTGGCTCTTGCGGTAATCACTCATGGAGTCAAGCATCGCTGGAAATACCTGATGCGCACTATCCCTGATATTGGTCCCCTCCTCCACCCTCTGGAAGAAGCTATCAGCGCCAATTTCATTCCCAAATTAGTGAAACACCCTCACTTAACCCCAGCAGAAAGATCACTCCTTGCACTACCACCGAGACTGGGAGGTATGGGATTGACCAATCGAGAGGAGATTGCTGCCACCGAACATCAAAACTCAGTTAAGCTCACGGCAGCCCTTACGGACCACATAATAGCTCAGAACGCAACATGGGAAGGTGGATACCAGCGAAGTAAACAAGATTCGAAGGTCCATTACGACAAAACGACAGCACAGCCAAAGGGATAAGTTGCAGCAACTGTTGTTGCAAGTACCAGAGAATTTGAAAAAAAATCTGCCGTGATGTCATGGTAGAACCGACCCTCCTTCCATTGGACGGTGAGATCTTCCAACATAGGACTTCAAACACATCCAACGAAGCCTGTGTTGACGTCAGTGCTCGAGGATTCTGGACGCGGGGACAGCGAGCCTTCTTCGACATCAGGATCTTTGATCCCATGGCCGCATGTCACCTTAACTTAGCTCTCGATGCTGCACACTGGAGGAACGAGAACGGCAAGATAGGGGCATATGGAGAGAGAATTCAGAACGTTGATCAAGGCAGCTTCACTCCTCTAGTGTTCACAACCTCTGGTGGGATGGGACCAAGTGCAAAATGTTTCTACGCCAGACTCGCGGAGATGATCTCCGAACAGAAGCAGCAGCCCAGAAGTTATGTTACAGCCTGGATGAGATGTCGACTGTCCTTCTCTCTCCTTCGGCCGGCTTTGCTCTGCCACAGGAGAACGAGAGCTTCGGCTCCAAAGCTGACAACAGCTGCAGATATTGACTATGAGGCTACAGTAGGTAGTAGGTATTAGGCAGCTACCAAACAAGGATGTACTACCGCCTGGGAAGATATTGGAAGCATAATGTGTTGTCTATGGTAGACCCTGCTGCCACATGGCTTCACGAAAATTGTGACCAAGTCCCAGGTTGCTCATCTGACTTTCTGCCTCATTTACACACAATTGCAGGGTCTCAATTGTTTCTCTTAATATTGACAACACAACATACATATATTGTTTCTCACTTTTGATTTTTTTTCATTTTGTATTTCTTTATGGTTCTTTATTATTATTATTATTATTATTATTATTATTATTATTATTATTATTATTATTATTATTATTATTATTATTATTATTATTATTATTATTATTTTATTAAATTTTCGCCACCTAGGCCCCGATGTGGGTCAGTGACCTGTGCCTGGGTGGGCTAATGCCCGTAAAAAAAAAAGGGTCACTGAATGCGGCATAGATCTGCGGCTCAACTAACTCAACACAGCTAGGATAGCTACTCATGTATTTGGATATTTAATATTAAGGTAATAAAATGGCGGCGAAGGTGTGGCTATTGGGGGAGGCTGGAGGCCACAGTTAAAAAAAAATAAAATAAAATTGTATTAGTGGTAGCTGTGGTATTGGTGGTAGTAGTAGTTGTAGTAGTTGTAGTTGTGGTAGTGGTTGTAGTAGTGATAGTTGTGGTAGTGATGGTGGTAGTTGTTGTAGTAGTGGTAGATGTGGTTGTGGTTGTCGTAGTGATAGTTGTGATGGTGGTAGTGAGGGTGGTAGTGGTGGTGGTAGTGGTGGTGGTGGTGGTAGTAGTGGTAATTGTTGTTACAGCACACACATTCACTCACAATCAAGTACACACACACACACACAACAGTCGTCCATTTAAACAAATTAGTTGGCAGACAGCTATAAGCATTTAAGTAATGTTGACTAGTTGCATCTCTCTCTCTCTCTCTCTTCGTCAATACAGCTTAATTTTATGCTAGATATAATGATAAATAGATTGACAATTACAGATAAATTGATAGTCACCCAAAATCGATTATCACAGAACCAGGGTGAGGCGAATTATGGTTGTGGCTTAACACAGTATTACCTTAATAGACCGTAAACCTATTGGGTAAAGTAAGGCTGATCTTCCCGGGTCATAAAATAGAGATATGGACCTTAACCTCCTTAATGGGGTCGTGGGCGTCAGTTTACTTGAGTTATGGTTTAATTTCGAGAAAGAAAATGGGTTTGTTTACAAAATTATTATTATGATTATCATTATTATTGTTACTGTTATTGTTACTATTGTTGTTGTTGTTTTTGTACCTACAGTATAGTAGTAGTAGAGGTGCTGGTAGTAGTATTATTAGAAATAATTTTGTTATTACTTCTACAACTATCACTATCATCGTCATCATTATTATCAAAATACTTCTTAATTACCCCCATTAAATTACTTTACACCTGGCACCTCTATGTTATTCAATAATTACGTAAGGTGGTAAAGAGGTGACTAATTAGTGGGACATTAGGTAGGGTGTGTGTGTGTGTGTTTACTGTTAAGACATAAACACACACACTCACTCATACACGACCATTATAACAAAAAGGAAATTAACATGATTTAATATTAACTTGATAAAACTAATACCTTAATTATAGCTCAATATTATGTGATGTCCCTCCTTGCTACCCACAACACTGAGGAAAGGCAAAATTTATAAGTAAAAATACGGAGTGAATAATCTCGGGGTTGAAATACTTTGATGCAGCAAGTAAGGAGCACACACACACAAGAATCACTGTTCGTGACAGACAAATTTAAGTTATGAAAGGGATAAGAAGATTATCATGTAAACTAAATAATTTAATAACATTTATATTAAGTATTAATTAAGTTAGTTAATTAGGTACATTAAATAACACAAGTAAAATACAATTGTCAAAACAAAAGTAACAACTATGCATCTACCAAAACACACCAGAATATTACCTAATTATTCTTCCTTTAAACATTAAATACACCTACTATATACAACAACACAAAAATATAATAGAAATGGCATCTCAGGTAGCAAGTCTAGGTTGGGATGGCCAACCACAAGTAACCAGGGATTAAAGCCGTAGTCCACTACCATCAAACCATCACAAAACTACCAGCAGTAGTCTTTAATACAATTCGTCATCCATACCCCTTGGCGGTAGTCGGTGCATAGGTGTAGTTGGTAAGGAGAAACTCAAGTGGAGATGCTTGGAGCTGCCAGGCTCATCTTCAGCAAGTAGTCTAACTCGTCTTTCATCTGCTGCTGTTTCTTCAGATGGAGTCTGTAGGGTGCCTGGCGTATAGGAAGGGTTCCAGGTGTTAATTCAACATCATGTTTTATTATGGTACAGTGGCCAAGGGTGTCACCGAAAACTCTCAGAGAAGACTGTTGATTCTCAACAACAATGACCTTGGGGATAGTGATGGATCGGCTCTTTCTTACTCCTACGCTAACCACCTTTACACTGATCTCTTCGGTGTTTACACTACTTCTTTCTTTCATGATCGTGCCAATGGAGAGGGAAAAAACTGGCCTTCCCTCTGCCTGCAGCCGGTTAGCTAGACTACGCGTGCAGTATGGTTGGTTGCTGCCTGAATCCAAAAGAGCTCCGGTGACCACTGCTCCTTCGCCTCTTGGTTCTTCTCCTCCATCCTGACTTTCACTATTGGAAGTGCGACTTTGTTGGACTCTTGTAATCACAACTCGCAATCATTTGGTTCCTCATGCCGATCATCAATTCCGTTGTTGGTTATGGTTTCCCTGACCCATCTATGCGGATCTCCTCCATGCGTGGTCACCAGCACGCTTTGTGTACTCCCAGTCCTTTTCCCCATGGTGCTTGTACCGGCTTCGGTCTTCCATGATTTAGCTTTACTAGTTGCCGATTCCGGTGGTGGCATAATGTCCTTAAGTTGACTCATTCTAGGTCGCTTGTAGTCAGGTGATATGTCTATTTGGTAAGTGCCACCAGTGATTGCTCTCTTCACCCTTTGGAAACTGGTCTGGTGTTCTCCTCTTTAATTTCGCCCTGTTGTGCCTTGCCACTGCTCGTCAGAACTCCCGTGAAGTGCAGAAGCCTCGAGTGTACTCCAGAGCAGCCATCTATACCACATACCATCTTCTGGCTGCACTCCGTTATCCGGTGATTAGGACCCAGGCAGGCGAAGCAGCGATGTTCTTCCCTTACGAGGGAAGTTCGCTTCCCTGTGGACATGCTGAGGAATGTGCAGCACATCTGAAGAAGGTGATCTCCCCGGCATAACGAGCAGCGTTCATTGTCCGTTTCTCTGGTTGTCTTTATTCCTGATGTCACCAGATCCACAAGTTTCTTCCTCGACGAGGATTGGTAATGATGATGATAATGGAGATAAAATGGCAATGGCTTGCCATGGGAAGGGAGAGAAGAGGTAAGGTAGAAGGAAAGTTATGAAACGGGAAGTAAAGTAGTAGAGAATAAGAGCAGGTGGGCTATCCACCTAGCAGAGACGATTTGATTGGCTGTGGTGAAGGCCGCACAAAGAGGTCGCCTGAGCTCAAGGGAACAGGGGGGGGAGGAGGGAGGAGGCTAAGCTAGCTAGCAAGGGGGTGTTTGTTATTGTGTTAGTTGGGGAGGTCTACTAGGTCCTTGTGTAACTAGTAGAAAACTCTCATCTTTTATCTTATTGGCGTCAAGGAGTTATTTATGCTGTGGTGTATAATTGTGTAAGTTGGAGAGGTCTGCTAGGTCCTTGTGTAACTAGTAGAATACTCTCATCTTTTGTGTACTATTTAGTGTACAATAGTTCTGGCTCTTGTGGGTTATGGAGAAGGCTTTTTGGCCACCAGCTGTGTGATCTTCTGGAGTCCTCTGTTTTTAGTCGATGGTATATTTCGTCTTCCATTACTTATAGTTTGTGCCATACTGCCTGTGCTTGGCGGTATGTTCTTATGTTCAGTGGTAAAATATTGTATTTTTCGTGAAGCTCTTTAATTTTGGTTGTGTATGGGGGACGTTGTTTGGAGGCTCTGCGGATGGCTTTGTTCTGTGTTGCCTGAAGTTTTAATTGGTTGGTACGGCTGATCGTGTTTAATGGTATTGGCGGGTATTCAAGATGGGGGCGTACAAGTGCTTTAAATAGGTGTAGTTGTATTTTCTCTTCCATTTTGCCGAATCTTCTTAGTTTTGTAAGCTGTATTTGAGCTAGTCTATTGCGCTCTGTTATGTGTTTATTTATTCCTATTCTTGTTATTGTTAGCCCCCAGTATTTTTCCTTCGTTTGAGTATTGTATTTCTTCATTGTTTACTGTGATTGGTGCTGGGTTTATCCTTCAAATGTGTATGATCTTTAGTTTCTGTGTATTAGTTTTTATTTTCCATTTCTTCTCGTAATTATTTATTTGTATTATGGCGCGAGCTGTTTTTAATGCCATCATCTGTTTGGCCTTGCCTGGATGGCGGATGATCTGGGTGACATCATCAGCATATGCGATGTATTCACCGTGTATTGGTGGCGACATGTCTGAAGTGTAGATTGTATAAAGAGTTGGGGATAAATTACTTGAGCAACGCTCTTGCGCATTATGCAGAAGACCCGACAGCAGCACCCTTTTCCACTACCTCCTAAGATGTCCCCACACACAACGCTTCCGTGACGCCTGCTGGACCACCACTCCACGACCCCCTGACGGAGACACGATGATCCTCCCCATACTGGCCAGACATTTTGTAAATAATATTGATTATGTGTTAAAGGAATATCCTTCCTTCCTTAAGCTTTAGTAAGCCCCTTTATAATATTTATACTGCATATACTTGTCAGATGCTTCTGGTGTTATTGTACAGGGGTACCTAGTGACAGCACTAGGATCCCGCTTCCTCTATCAAGGAATAAACAATTGAAATTGAATTGAATTGATAAATTACTTCCTTGTGGTACTCCACTATAAAGTCTGAAGCTTGGGCCTTTGTGATTGCCTATTATAATGTGTGCTTCTCTATTGTCCAGGAAATTACACAGTAGAGAAGTGAAGTTGTTAGGGAGTTCTTGATTGGTTATTTTATATTTAAGTCCCAAGTGCCAGACCTTATCGAACGCTTTTGCCACGTCCCTTAAAACTATGTTGCACTGTTCTTTATTATGCATTGCGTTTGCAATACTTTCCTATAAAAGGGCTATGGCTGTGTTTGTTCCTCTGTGTTTCCTGAATCCGTGTTGTCTAGGGTTGTATTTGTATTCCAGTTCCAGGTGTGTTCTTAATCGTTGGTTAATTATTTTTTCCAAAATTTTTCCCGGTGTTTCTAAGAGAGAGATTGGTCTGTAGTTTTCTACTGCTGTGGGGGCTTTTCCCGGGTTTGGTATCAGTCTGATAATTGCTATCTTGAATTTCTTTGGGTAGTAGCCTGAAGCTATGGATGCATTGAATATATCTCTTAGTAGAAGTACCATGTTGCTTGGTAATTGCTGTAAAATGAGTTTATTTATTTTGCTGACTCCAGGAGCCTTGTTCTTAAAGCTATTGATTGTTCTTACTATTTCGTCCACCGTGATTGGTTTGTTTAGTGGGGACATGTCATCCAGTGTATTCAGGTCGATCGTGGGTCTCGGTTGCCAAATATGGGTTATTTGCGACATATGGTTGGATACTTTCCTCTCTGTGGCCATGCAAAAGTTTAAGTTTTCTTCGTTGGTGATTTGAAAAATCTTACTCCAGAAAGATCTAAATTCCGGTTCTTGTTCGGTTGGTTCTGTTAATTTGACTTGATTACTATTTATTATATAGTTTGACTCGTTGCTTGAGGTTCCCATTAAGTGCTTTATTTTCTGCCAGAACTGGTTCGGTTTTTGGTAGTGTAGGGTTTCGTGGTATAATGTTGTCTAGCACTCAGGATGGATGGAAACTCTAAGGTGGTTTTCTTGTATAATATAAGTTATATGATAGACAGTCTGGTGCTGGAGGTGCCGTGTGGTGAGGAGCTGCTCAGTAGAGACGTTCGGTGAGTAGCGTGTTGAAGGAGGTAGATGTGCAGGAGCTTCGTTAGAGAAGATGTTGCCTGTTGCTGGCCTCCTGGTTGAATGAAAGCTGGACAGCGAGGAGCTTGCTGGAGGAGGTGTTGCGTGTTCAGGAACCGAGAGCAGAATGAATCTCAATGGAGAGACAGCTTATATACCCAGCAGCCGTGAGTCATCTATGAGTCATGTTAGGAAAACCCGAGAAAGTCGCCGGTCTTTGGCTCCGTTGCTAAGATACTGTGGCATCTGGTGACGCCCCCCCCCCCTTGCCGCTAGTTTGGTTGCTAGGGAAGACGCAGCAGGTGGCTTGCAGCTACGCAGTTGTAGGGAGACGTCCACTACAGTAGTTTCCTTCCTTTTCTGAAATCAGCTTCTGCCAGTTCCTGTTGTATGCTTCTTTTGATATCTTTTTTAGTTGTTCGTGTATTATGTTGTATATGTTTCTGCGTTCCGGTGTCCATCCTTGTTGTGTGATTAGTTTAATTAGGTTGCTAAATTGTGTCTGTATGATTCTTGATTGGTGTGAGTATTGAGGGTGTGGTAATGTTCGGTAAGTGGTCTTGGGTATGTTGTGTTCCATGGCCTGGCTGACGTGCTCATACCATATATCCAGTGATTGGTCTATTAGAGAAGTATGCCCGTTGTGTAATTGTATGGGTTGCGGGTTATTCTTGTTTGAAGTTTTCCCAGTTAGCCCGGTTATAGATGAATCTTAGCCTGGCCGGGATCTGTATTGGGGCTGTGGAGAGTGTGGCTATGATAGGGAGATGATCACTAGTGTATATTGGGCCGGGTTCGAGTAGTATGTTTAGGTGGTGGTGTTGATTTGTTAACACGAGATCTGGGTATCCTGTGTGGCCTGCTCTGATGTACGTGGGGAATTCCGGTCCGAGGTGTACCACGTTGCCGTGGCTCACTAGTGTGTTCAGGACCTGGCCTACTGCGTTGTTGGTATGGTGTCCTAGTATGCGGTGTCTAGCGTTGAGATCACCCAGAAAGTATGCAGGTATGTTCCTCCTCATCAATCTGAGCATGTCTGCTATTGGAAAAATTGGTCGTCTTGGAGGGAGGTAGCAGGTGCCAATTATGATTGGACCCGTTGTGCTGTTAATTTCTATTGCCAGAAAGTTTTCTTCGAATTTATCATGGATTTTATGTTTTATGCTTCTTTTAATTGCTATGGCAACTCCATCTTGCAAAGGATTTTGGCTGTTTTTTTGGTATACTGTGTAATTAAATATCTTGATTTTATTTGAATTATCCCTGCCGTGAGAATTTAGTATGATGACGTCTGGGTCTAGGGTACGATATATGTTGTATAATTCGTGAGCTCTTGTATGTGTCCAGGCCAGGACATTATGTTGAATTATTTTAAGTCTGTTGATTATGAATGGTGATGTCTCGAGCTTGTTTGCGGCATTTTGGATGAGCTATGTTCTCCTGAAGACCTCCTCTCCGTATGCAGGCCGAGGCGAATTTTCCTGTATTTGGATTGCTCCACCTTTTCTATTCTATTATATTTGGTCAGGATTCTTCCTCTCTTTATTAGTGTTTCTATATGGTGATCTTCCATATTCGTATCTGTATATGTATATTTTACTCTTCCTTCCCTTATCTCCGCCAGTAGTCTCTCGGTTGGGGGGCTGAGCAGGTGTAAAATCTGATACCGGTTTCCTCCCCGAGGTCCTGATTCTCAGTCATTTTTCTTGGTGACGGTGGTGGTGCCACAATTCCCTCGAGGATTTGCGTGAGGGTGAGCCTGTATATATTCTGCTTGATTCCACCGGTCCTTGTCTCTTTGGGGCCTCCTCCACCCTGTCGACCATATCCATAGTAAATTCCAACATCCACTCGATCCCAGGAGGCTTCCCTTGCTTCCTTTTGTATTTATGCACCTTATCCACATAGTCGTCCCTTATCTTTCCCTTGAATCTCTCAGCTAATGTATGTATTGATTCATACTTATCAATCTGATGTAGTTTTCCCAGAACCTTAAAGTTTCTCATGCAATTCCCCAGTTCATCTGAGAACTGTTGGGGGCCTTTCTCGTCATTAAGTATCACAGTTGGACCTTATTAGCTTGTTGCAGTGACGTTTTTCTAATATGTCCAAAGCTTCCTTGTACCATGCATTGGGATCTTGTATTTGCAGGCATCCTCGCAGAGCGTCCTTAGCGGAGCTGGCATAGGCGACGAAAATTTTCTCTAATTTCAAAGCGTCAAGTATATGCGGCATCCCAACGTGTCGCTGGAAGGGTCCCTTGAACTCCCAATATTCACCACAAGTTCATCCGCTGAACTTCAGCGTCGGCCTTTGAGAGAACCTCATATTTTCTGACAGAAAGCGCACTTCACTCGTTCTTATTTCTTATTTACACACACACACCAGCCTCCTTAAACTTGGCAATCTAGTCTGGCTGTAAGCTTTGATCACTATCTCTCCTGCGTGTTTGCACGAATATTATTGACACTGAGGCCGCTCCTATCTGACACGGGTCCTCGCGGCCTGTCAGTAATGAACGCTAACACTCTGTTGAATACAATTCACATGTAACAACTGCTGGTACTTAGGACACAGTTTGAATAATACGGTCAATATACAATACATAATTACACTTATTTAAGTTATTTAGAGTTCTCAGATGATTGAACAGTTCACAATCACACTCACGTTTTGGGGTCTAGGGTTAGACCAATAGAACAAATATAATGTCCTGCAGGAAAAATGTTGGCTGACGAGAATCAAGATGTTGTCTTTACAGTAGAGGGCGATAGACTGTCCCACAGACAGTCACCCAGTTGCTACCAGCTCCATCTCGCTTAGTAAGCTATTCTGAGTTGTAAAAAGTTTCTTCACTTAACACGTGGCCGGCGCGCACAATTATGCGTGGCGAATAACACTCCCCCTGTTGGGTTTTGCATGAAACTACGGCCTATCATTACATTCACTCTCCGACCCCTTCCAACAGGTAGAGTCTCGTCGCTGGGCGTATTAACACAGAGTCCTTTTTCTTCACTTTAACACTCCGCACCAGGCCATCTGCGCTCGGTAGTGCCTCCAGTACTCCATATTATTAGCATATTAGCTCCGGACCTCTCTCTAGCATCCACTGACTCCTGGGGAAGGGTTGTCCAGAGATAATCACGATATCCCCAGCGTGGAGATTACGGTGAGTTTTTGAAGAATCTTTGTCACTGACGTAGTGTCGGGAGATATTTCTTTACCCACCTCTTCCAAAATTGGTCCGCGATGAATCGGGCATGCTTCCATTTTCTGTCAGGTCGGCTTGGCGTTGGTGGGTAGGCTTACAGCTGCTTCTTCGACAAGTCACATACGTCCGTATTGTGCGGTCGAGATTTGCGGCACATAGGTATCCAGCGTGTCCCACGTATTATGGCAAGAGTGTGTTTTCGTCCTGATTGTCAAGCTCTAGTCGAGTGTACCTCTCTCACAATGAGCCCCGTGATCTTATTGTCCCTCGGCAACAGTATGGGATTCTTCTGGTCTGGGTGGAGAGCGGCATGTTTCAGTCGGCCGCCTTCTCTGATTGAACCGTGCGTGTCTAGATGAGGTTCCAGTCGACTCACGTCGCTACCTCCCACGGGTTGTCCCTGTTGTAACATTCCGAGTTCTCGAGGGAATCATTTCCTTTACATAAATCTTAAGACGACTAACTTCGCATCTTCCAATTAGCTGACATTGAGTCGATGTTTTCGGTGATGTTTTTTCTTTCGCTTCCCTTAGCCGCCATTCTATAACCCTTCTAATCCACGCTACGCTATTCAGAAGTCGGTGCCACGAGGAGTACCTGGCTCATAGCTTATCGAGTATACCTTCCCCCTGGTCAGCGTTCGTCGTCAGCACCATGGTTTCCTTCTTCACCTTTGGGTCTCCGTCTGTGAGGTCTGGAATCCTCATTGGACTCTTTGGACAACTGTCTTCTTCCAATAAGTGGAAAAAAGGTCTCCGAATCCACCTGCCCTCCTCGTTGAGCTCTGCTCCATGTAGTCCACGACTAGCGTCGTCGGCCGGGTTCAGTGCCGACTTCACGTGGTGCCATTGTTCTGCATTGGAGTCCTCGTGTATCGTTGCCACTTGATTGGCCACGAAGGAATGGAAGCGTCTTTTGGTGTTTCGTATGTACTGAAGGACTGCCGTACTGTCTATGAAGAACACTGATCTGTCTATTTGTAATTCAAGTTCTCGTCGTAGTTGTTTGTCTGCCTTGGCAGCCAGTGCTGCCGCATATAGCTTGAGTCGAGGTATGGTCTGCTGTTTCAGAGGGGCTAGCTTGGCATTGCCACACACAAAGGAGATATGGTGGGTTCCATTTTCACACATGGTCCTCAGATACGATACAGCTCCATACGCTTGTTGGGAAGAGTCGTAGAAGTGGTGTAGTTGCACGGCAGACACTGGATATGCATCCTCAGGTGGGTAGCACCGTGGAACGTGTACCTGTGATAGGTGAGGAAGTTCATCTAATCCATCTTTGCCAAGCCACCCTGTTCTGTTCAGCCATTCATTCATCCCACCCAACACCTCGTCTACACTCATTTTGGAATATAATTTTGGCCCCCCCTGACACTCGGAGCGATGAGCCCCAGTGGGTCATATATGGAGCTGACCATACTCAGAAGGCCTCGTATCGTCTCCGGTTTCTTAGGGATCCGGACCCGGACTGCTAGTTCGTCCTTTTCCAGGTCCCACAAGATTCCCAGCGCTCGTTCAGTAGGGAGCCTTTTTTTTTTTTTTTTACGGGTATTAGCCCACCCGGACACAGGTCACTGACCCACATCACGGCCTGGGGGGCGAAAATTGAATAATAATAATAATAATAATAATAATAATAATAATAATAATAATAATTCAGATAAGTAAAATTTATAATAAAAAATACAAAAATAAAAATAACATAATAATGATAATAATAATACTGAAAACACTGCAATAATAATAATAATAATAATAATAATAATAATAATAATAATAATAATAATAATAATATGGGACCATAAAGAAATGAAAGAAAAAGATCATAAGTGAGAAACAATATATGTATGTTGTGTTGTCAATAGTAAGAGAAACAATTGAGACCCTGCAATTGTGTGTAAATGAGGCAGAAAGTCAGATCAGCAACCTGGGACTTGGTCATAATTTTCGTGATGCCATGTGGCAGCAAGATCTACTATAGACAACACATTATGCTTCCAATATCTTCCCAGGCGGTAGTACCTCCCTGTTTGGTAGCTGCCTAATACCTACTACCTACCGTCGTCTACCTGTCGTCTTTCAAATTACTTCCCTTACTCCCACGGCTTTCTCTGTCTGTGGAATTGCCTTGAGGACTTCCTTGTGATTACAGACCCACTTAGCAAGTCTAAATCCGCCCTTCTTCATCAGCTGTCTCAGTCAATGGGTAATTATCGTTGCCTTCCCCGGCGAATCTACTGAGAGAAGCAGGTCGTCAACGTGGAAGTTACGATTCGCTTTCTTGATGTCGTCATGGAGACTTTCCCTGTAATCTTGGAATGTTCGTTGTAGCGCATACTCGGCACCTGAAGGGCTACACATACCTCCAAAGAGATGCACTGTCATTCGGTAAGTGGTGGGGGCCCCTGGCAGCTGGTTGACCGTCCACCATAAGAATCGTAAGACGTCTCGATGTTCGGGTACTACTCGCACTTAGTGGAACATTGCCTCGATATCAGCCAAGAGTGCCACCTTTCCTTGTCTGAATCTAATGAGGACTCCCATCAAATTGTTGTTAAGGTCTGGCCCTTGCGTCATCATAGGAAACAATTAAGGTTGTTCTTTCTCAATTTCTATAGTAGTGTTATGTAGTAAAGGAGAGTTCTGAACCTTCAATTTGGGAACAACCAAATTGCCAGCCAAGTCATTACCCAGGAGAAGGGTTGTATCAGGCATTGACAATGCTAAATCTGTAACACCCACAATCACTGTACCTTGTAAAATCTCTCACTCTAGATTATTTTTTACCAAATTGACAGGAGTTGTGGCTGTTAGCACTTTTAGATATATTTTTTTCCCCTGTCAAACACTTATGAATGTCTGGAAATGCCTTCTTCACGATTGCATTTTGTGCTGACGCAATGTCTCTGACAGCCTGAACTGGATGATTCCTTGAATTAAGGGTACGTGAAACTGCTCCCGTTGATTTAAAAGCTTTGAAAATATCCTCCCGAGAATTACTGCTGGGCAGGTTAGATGAGGCCACTGGTTTAGTAGTTTGTCTCCTTAGAAATTTGCATTTAGGATCAGGACATTCTCTAAATACATGACCCTCTTTTTGCATAATCTATAAATTGGCAATTTGCTTCAAGCTCTTAGTCGACTTTGTCCACTAAACTTATCTACAGGGCTCGGTTTTAAACCTGCAGAGGACTGTACATTTTGCGGCTTTTTCTTTTCACCAGGGGTGTGGCGATGGACTAGTGCAAAGACACTTGCTACCTTAGCTGCCTTAAGGAGCTCAGTCTCCTCCTTATCTGTCAGGTGTAACACGATTTGATAAGAGACCTTTCTTTTGATTTCCTTTAGTACCATGAGATTGACTAACTCCTCGAAGTTGATGATGGCAGCAGATTTACATTCCATTTACAGTCAAACTTTTCTCAAACTGATAGAGTTATGCATTACTGACAATGTGTTTAGAGCAAATGGGAAGTTTTACAAGCAAATATTTGGCATGAGCATGGGTAATTGTCTATCTGCTCCTTTAACCTGTATTTATATGGAGTTTTTTGAGGCTAGATTACTACCCAATTTAGGGGACTTTATTCCTCCATGGTATAGATATGTAGATGGTATTCTTTGTCTTTGGCCTAGAAACAGTGACCCACTGGAATTTTTAGACAAGCTTAATGATCTTGTCCCAAGCATTACATTCAAAATTTAAAGAGAAATAAATGGATCCCTTCCATTTCTTGATATGCTTATCATCAGAAATGGCCATACCTATAAATTTAAGGTGCACTGGCCACCAATGAAACAGCGTGTCTCATAAGGGCTGGTTCACGGCCAATCATGATCGCCGTCTCTCACCAATGGCGTGCTCCATGCATGATGTTGATTCTACAAGACGGGACAATATTATTAGGTTTTATGAGGCTAGTTGGCGAAAATTTGTCTCAAGTGCGCATTTATGGAAATATCTAGACACCAGGGAATCCGAAGTTGCCAAGGATTCCATAAATCGCTATGGACTAGAGCTTGTACAGAGCTTTGAAGCGTTGCACGCTAAAATCCCCGAGGTAGAAATTGTCGGATATCACCACAAGTGCTACATGCGGTTTACAGATAAAACGAAGATAGACAGAGCACGAAAGAAGCATGATGAAAGGCCAACTCATATCTCTGAAGTAGGTAGGTACATAGAGCAGGCTATATTGATATAGATCTTGGATTATATATGTTGAGTAACTTGACTGGTCTCTCTGCTTGACATGCTTGCCTTGACCTCATTATAGTCATTACAATTTACATTAATTTATTTTTGGGCTATTTTTTTATATTATTGGAAAATTTTTTGTGGTCACTGCCCACTACTAGCCTACTAACTAGTACTAGTAGTACGGTAGGCTACTGCCTACTGGTAGTAGTGTACAAATAATTAATGAATGGGTAGGCCTAATCGCCATACAATGGACAAAATTTCTTTCCTCCGGAGAAAATAAAGAACATCTGTTACAGTTTCTCTTTGACCACTGGTGTAAGGCTGAGAAGAATTTCCTGGGTGACATAACACTCATTGTTGGTCACGGGGATGAGTGTCATCTGATTCGTGTGAATGATATATAGACTGCTGTTGAAGTCAAACCAATTCCAGCATTGTATACAACCCAAGAGGAAGCAGATACCAGGCTGCTCTTACACAGCGCTCATGCTGCCAATACTAGTGGACACAGTTATAAACAGCCCAGATATTGATGTACTTGTGGTCGCGCTAGCATTCTGTATGGACATTGATGCGGAGATGTACTTCCATACTGGTAAAGGAGATAATATGCGCACAATTGCTCTAAGCCAAATATTTCGCCATTTTGGTGGAGAAGTGTGTGAAGCCTTCTTTCATTGTATGACCGGTTGTGACTCTGTTAGCGCAGTACATGGAATAGGAAAAAAGAACTCTGCCAAAATCATGATATCAAATCCTGCTCACTGTGCAGCATTATCACAACTTGGAAATGTATTTGAGGTTTCTCAGACTCTATCTGATGAGCTGGAGGCATATATATGCGAGCTATTTGGACAAAAGGATTACTGTGATGTAAATGAATCACGGGTGAAAATGTTTAAGTCTGGCAGATATGGAGAATGTAGGTTACCCCCGAATAAGGATTCCCTTCTGAAGCACATACAGCGGGCCAATTATCAGGCAGCAATATATAAGCGATGTCTAGTTCAAAATTCTGAAATACCGCCACCTGAAAGTAATGGTTGGAAAATTAAAGACAAAAAATTGGAAGTCGATTGGATGACTCTTCCCCCAGCACCATTTAGTGTAATGGAACTCGTGCGTTGTTCATGTAAGAAAACAAAATGTGCACAAGGAAGATGCACATGTCTCCATAACAAGCTTCCTTGCACCGACTTGTGTTCATGTTCAGAATGTCAGAATTCAACCACTACCCCTGAAACAGTAGTTGCTGAACAAGATATAGACTCGGAAGGTTCAGATGATGAACTTTAATATCTGAAAAATATAGTGTATTGACCACTGGTAGACTATTTTCAGATCCGAAATCAATCATACTAAATTCTGTACAGTTGATCCCTCTTTCAAGGACACATTATATTAATAACAGAGACGTGTGTAACAGTGTTAGTCTCTTAAATGATGGCAAGGTAGCACCACATTAAAGGAGATGGCTATTTGTGTTGAAAAACTGAATGTTTGTTTCCACCAATAACCAGCTCCTTTAAAGTCGCCCTTTTATGTAGTAATTACGGCTTGATTAGATGATAAATCTTCTTTCTTGTAATTATTAATAATTTGTAATAACAATTAATACTAATCATTATCAATTAATAGTAATATCAATAGTAACAAAAGTAATTTTTTATGTGTAATATTTTTCCATTATTTTTTATATTGATGATTGAATTTCTTCAATATTTTTTATTACATTTTAGCCTATGTGCAAAAATATTATTTAGAATTAAAATACTTATATAAATGTATTTTAAGATGGCCAATTAAAAGTTATTAAATATATATCGCTTGTTGCTTTGTATTATTTTGCATGCATTTAATGAAGGTTATTATGTCTCTGAACATCAAGTAATATAAGGCTATAAATTATGGTTGCTGGGGAATATTACGCTTAGCAACGAGTACATTCTAGGCCTTTTTTCCATCATAGTTTATTTGGACGACTTTGAACGACCCTTAAGGTATAAAATAAGGCTATTTCCATCAAATATTGCTAGTCGCTACATATAGATTTGGCTTAAAACAATGTTGTACTCTGTTGCTAAGGTAAACATCTCCATAGCAACCAGTAATTTAGAATTTATCAAATTTCTACCTAACGTGCAAGAGTTAAAGTTGGGAACATGTCATTTAGGGTTTATGGATGTTCATATAACATAACTAGCATATTTATAGGTAGTTCCCAGGTGGGGACTTCGGATCTCGAAAACTAAGCAAGATAGCTGGCTTCGGGCCATGGTCTATATACTGAGTACTTTACATTTGTCCACATTGAATTTCATCTACCATTTTTCAGACCATCCGAAAATTTTTGTTATATCTTCCTGTAGTTTTGCTGAGTCCTCGTCAGATTTAATTACACGTCCAATTTTAGTGTCATCAGCAAATTTACTTACGTTGCTGTCTCCGCCGATATCTAGGTCGTTTATGTATATATATATATATAATAATGGTCCAAGTACTGAGCCTTGCGGAACTCCACTTGTGCTCCAATGGGATTTAGTGCCGTTAATGCTCACTCGCTGTTTTCTGTCCTGTAACCACGCCCTAATCCATTTTAGAATATCACCTTTAATGCGATAAGCCTCCACTTTTCTTATTAGTCTTTCGTGGGGGACTCTGTCGAAGGCTCTGCTAAAGTCGAGATATACCACATCATAATTGTGCCCCTCGTCCACTGATTCGAAAACAGATGAAAAGAATGTTAATAGATAAGTTAGACATGAACGCCCGCTTGTGAAGCCATGTCGGGAATCCTTGATCAACTTTGTGCTTCACCAGGTGATTTCGAATAGAGTTTGAAATGATTGCTTCCAGTAATTTCCCTACAATTGATGTTAGACTGATTGGACGGTAGTTAGAGGATAGTGATCTATCTCCCTTCTTGAAAATCGGTATTACATTTGCTTTTCTCCAGGATTCTGGTACTACACCTGCTTTTAAGGACATGTTAAACAACTTTGCTAAGGGCATACTAAGCTCTTCCTTACATTCCTTTAATACTCTGGCAAATATCTCATCGGGACCTACAAACTTATTAGGTTTTAGTTTGTCTATTTGCTTACTAACATCGTTACTAGTCACTATTATCTCGCTTAATTTATTTTTTTCACTATCTCTGTATATATATCGAGTTGGATACTCTGGTGGTGAAAATTGCCACGCCGGCATCTGACTCTGACAAACTTGAGGTTTGACTGCTTTCCTTGCCTCAGCTCATGCTTCTGGCTTTTCTTATCTCGGCCTGGTCTCACGCTGGTCACCTTTACAGATGGATCTCACCACGATATTTTCTCTCATTGCAGTCCTTCTTTGTTCAATATCAGCCTTTACTTTGTAATCTCGCCAACCTCAGATCTCAACCGTCAAGTCTTGTTTCCTGTGGGTGAGGTCAGTTCACCTCTCAACTGCCCTGAGTTTGTTTCTGAAATTCAGATTCTATGAAATTTCCTAAGGCTGTCCTGAAATTTATCTGAATCTACCTTTGTTGCTGTTTGTAAGTTTAGTCACCTTTAACTCGACATACACGAGGTTTTTCAGCTTCTGACAGAACTAAATCGAAAGAGTCTGGTTCGTTGAAATATCCTGGATCGTTTCAAGAAAATCTTCTGATTCTGAGATACCCTTAAGATCAGTGTCAGAAATTTTTGTCTCCATTTTACCTTAAATTCCTCATAATAAGATAATTTCCAACCTTCTCAGTGTAAATTTCTGAATTAACACCCAACTCCCTTTGAAGCTTAAAATTATATTTTTCCAAAGGTTTTTATGTGTGATTATTTGATTCTAACATCCATTTCTATCGGAAATCACTCGTTTCTGAGTTATGACTCCCCAAACCAAACCTAACCTAACCTAACCTAATCGAGAATTAACCATTGTTCTGCTTACCGTTTGCTCTGATGAAGGCCCGGGCTGAGGTTGAGGATCGCCTTCCTTTTCAGAGGCAGGGATAGGCAGTAGCTGTCCCACTCGGTCGCCTACCAAAATAATTGCTTTAAAAAATAAATATTTCAACAACGTGTAATTTTCGGCGGATGTTTATAGAAGAAAGGTTGCGTAGAATTGCATAAGGTAAGTGGTATTGTTGTGCTTGACTTGGGTGTTAATACGAAAAATACCAAAACTAGTGAAACAAGGAAAATATACCATTAACTCATCTTGTACTCTTTTGCGTAATTTAAATAACTCCAAATACTTAAAGTTAAGTATGTTAAGTGTGTTAAGTGATATCAATAATGACTACGTGATGTAATTCGTGATATTTAAGTGATAAGTGAGGTGTAGTGCTATCAGTGGTATATTTATACTTTTAAGGTTAAGTTAATATAGGTAGGTTGGTTTGTATGTAAAAAAGTTTGAATGTTAGTAAAAATTTCAAAATTGCAGATCTCTCTCTCTCTCTCTCTCTCTCTCTCTCTCTCTCTCTCTCTCTCTCTCTCTCTCTCTCAGCTAATGCTAAGCATAAACACTAAAGATAGAACAATCACACCAGCATTCGTATTTCCTTCCTTCCATCTCTCTCTTTTCAGAGGCAGATCCAGGAATATCAAAAGGAGGGGTCCAAGAAGTTGTAGGGGGAGGGGTCCAGGAAGTCAATGATGTATTCTGACCTCACTAGTGGAAAGGTCACGGCAGCTTAGCTCCCCTCCCGGGATAATTACCAGATATGGCTAGTGCTACTTGTAAATGGGGTTACGCCCTTCTGTGGGCCGAGTTAGAGAGTACCAAGGAAAAAAACCTGAAATTAGAGGAAGAAAACTTGAAATTAAGGGAAGAGATAGCAAGGATGAAGAAAGAAACGAGACAAGGAAAGCCGGTGAATGACGAAAACTCAGGCGAATGGAAGGTTGTGAGGAGAGGGACTACCAAACTGGTGATGAAGAAACACACCAAGGATACAACAACGACAACAACAGCTAAGTGTAAAACCTCGTTCAGTCCCTAGATAGACGAAATGGACGTTAGTACAGTCAGGGATGGTGACTCACAGGTAAGGTATTGGACAGAGCCTTTTGTGGTAAAAATGAAAATAGGATGAGGGTGTGTTTGCCAGAGGCAGGGGTGGGGGATATAGTTGACAGGATGGACAATATCTTGTCTGGTAATGGGAACAAACCTATTATCAGCCTCAGTGCAGGAGGCAATGATATTGGCCGGTGTAGGACTAAGGGAGGGATCCCTATCATATGTGGTGTCCTGCCTAGAAGGAGAGTTAGCAAAGAATGGTTGTCAAGGGCAGTTGGTGTCAACGGCCATCTTGACGGATATTGCAAGTCAATATCAGTCCCATTCATTGACAACTGGGACAACTTCTACAACAGAAGGGACCTTTATGCTAGGGATGGGGTACACCTGTCTCGGGATGGGGGGGCAACCCTGGCTGGGTCTCTAGAGGGGGCAGTTCAAAAGATATGGATGTCTTTAAACTGCTAGGGGAACATATGGGCACGGGGGTGGAGGAGACTGCAGTGGGAGCGGGTAAGCAAAGTGAAAGATTACAGAGAAATAGTGTTAGGAATGATGAAAAAATTAAATTAGACAGAGTTTAAACCTAAATGCAGTAAAGGGAGGACTCAGAACATGGCTAACTTAAATGTCTACTACGCGAACAGTAGAAGTATGAGAAACAAAATGGATGATATTAGGGCCTTGGTATGTACCGAAAAAATCGATATAATAGCATTCACTGAAACATGGATCAACCTAGACTCACGTGAGTTACCGGTCGAATAACAAATTGCGGGTTACAAATTGTTCAATACCGATAGGCAGACCAGGAAAGAAGGCAGAGTAGCAATCTATGTCAGGGATAATCTGAAGAGTGAAATAAATATGGAAATAAAAACTGAATGGAATACAGAAACAATTTGGAGAGAATTAATCGACGGTAGCGAAAAATTAATCACAGGAGTAATATATAATATATAGACCTCCTAATCTTGATAGAGTAAATGAGCGACTTATCTGGGATGAAATGCGCAGGGCTTCAATACACAACAAAGTCTGTATAGTCGGCAACTTTTACTTTGGCCAAATAGATTGGACTGACCTTACGGGTAACTCAGAATCAGAGAATTTTCTCCAAACGATCCAGGACTGTTTCCTAAGTCAACATATAACTGAACCCACCCGGGGTAAGAATATACTGGATTTAGTTCTGTCGAACAGAGAAAACCTCATTAGCAATGTCGAGGTAGGGAACAAGCTTGCAAACAGCGATCGCAAAGAAATTAGATTCCAGTTAGATTTTCAGGGCAGAAGTAAGGAAAATTCCACTAAAGTGCCAGATTTCAGAAGGGCAAACTTTGACTGTTTGAAGAGGCAGCTGAGGGAGGGGGTGTTGCGCTTGGGGATGACCTACATGACCTCGCATGAGGTGACCTCACTCAATGCACCCACATAGGGCGACATCACCGTACCAGGAGACCTGACGGTTGAGACTGACCTGATAATGAGATCTGAGATTGCCGAGTTCCACGACAATTTAAATAATGAGTTATTTAATGCACAAAGGCAGAACATACCATACAAAAAACTCAGATCAGACAACAATGACCCTAAATGGATAAATAATTATTTCAAGAACATCATTGGCCAGAGGAAGGCTGTAGGTAGAAGGATAAATCGTGGCGAAATTTACCTCCAGGATTATTATAAGGTATTGGCGAGTAGGTTTAAAACTGAGATAAGGAAAGCCAAGAGGAATAATGAGGTAAAGATAGCAAGGGAGGCGAAGACAAACCTCAAAGGATTCTACCAAATGCATCAAACTAAAACACCAGAAAAGATTGGACCAATACCGTCAGTTACCGTCGAGCTCACTGATAAAGACGGAGAAATGAGCAATAATCTGAATAAATATTTTTCAACAGTTTTCACCACCGAAATTTTAAACATGATACCCTAGTCACCGATTCTATTCAGAGATAGTGAAGAAAACAAATAAAGCGAGATCGTTGTGACTAATAATGATGTCAGTAAGCAAATAGACAAACTAAAGCCTAATAAGTCACCTGGTCCCAATGAGATATTTGCCAGAATACTAAAGGAATGTAAGGAAGAGCTTAGTATGCCCTTAGCAAAGTTGTTTAAGTCCTTAAAAACAGGTGTAGTACCAGAATCCTGGAGGATAGCGAATGTAATACCGATTTTCAAGAAGGGGGATAGATCACTATCCTCTAACTACCGCCCAATCAGTCTAACATCAATAGTAGGCAAATTGCTGGAAGCAATCATTTCAAACTCTATTTGAAATCACCTTGAGAAGCACCGATTGATCAATGATTCCCAGCATGGCTTCAGAAGCGGGCGTTCATGTCTAACTAATCTATTAACATTCTTTTTATCAGTTCTCGAATCGGTGGACGAGGTGCAGAATTATGATGTGGGATATCTCGACTTCAGCAAAGCCTTCGACAGAGTTCCCCCATGAAAGACTAATTAGAAAGGTAAAAGCACATGGCATCAAAGGTAATATCCTTAAATGGATTAGGGCTTGGTTCCAGGACAGGAAACAGAGAGTGAGCATTAACTGCACTAAATCCCATTGGAGTAACGTCACTAGTGGAATTCCCCAAGGCTCAGTACTTGGACCATTATTATTTATTATATACATAAACGACATAGATATCGGCATAGACAGTAACATAAGTAAATTTGCCGATGACACTAAAATAGGACGTGTTATTAAATCTGACGAGGACTCTGCAAAGCTACAGGAAAATCTAAACAAATTTTTCGAATGGTCTGAAAAATGGCAGATGAAATTCAACGTGGAAAAATGTAAAGTACTCAGTATAGGAAATGTAAACAGGGAAACCAGTTACCAGATGAACAACGATGCCATTGATAAATCCCACTGTGAGAGAGATTAGGAGTAATGATAAGTAGGAACCTTAAGCCAAGTAAACAATGTGTTTTTGCTCTTAACAAGGCTAATAAAGTACTTGGGTTCATACAAAGGAGTGTTAGTTACAAGACTAGCGAGGTCATCCTAAAACTGTATCTTGACCTTGTGAGACCACACCTTGATTACACAGTTCAGTTCTGGTCACCGTATTATAGAATGGATATAGAATCCTTGGAAAGAATCCAGAGGAGAATGACAAGACTAATCCCGGGCATTAGGAACCTTGAGTATAGAGACAGGTTAAAGCATCTTAATTCGCAGTCCCTCAAGAGACGTAGATAGAGGGGCGACCTGATAGAGGTGTATAAATGGAAGTCAGGGCTAAACAAAGGGGACAGTACAAAGGTACTCAAACTATCCAACCAGGAGCGAACCCGTAACAATGGTTTTAAATTAGACAAATTTAGATTTAGGTGCGAAATAGGTAAACACTGGTTTGGAAACAGAGTAGTGGATGAATGAAACAAGTTACCAAATATCATCATTAACTCGAATGCGCTGGATAGCTTCAAACATAGGTTGGATGCTTATATGAGCAATAGGGGTTAGGTGTAAACGGGACTGCCCAGTATGGGCCAATAGGCCCGCTGCAGTTTCCACCATTCTTATGTTCTTATGTTCTTATTTTTGAGCACAGGCAAGCCCCACCACCTTCCAGAACTGGGAAATGAGGGGTGCTGACCAATATCATGGGCATTTTGAGGCCATGTGCACTTGATATTAGGAGATATTTTTTGGTCATTATTTATTACTTTTACTTTACAAAAACGCCTTAGTACAATACAGCATTAACGAAAAAGCATTGGCATTTTCTGGTTAAAAGGGGGGTCCGTACCCCAGGACCCCACTGGATCCGCCCCTGCTTTTTATCTCTCTCAGCACCACCTAACTAAATTATCCCCTAAAATCCCCTTCCATACTTGATCAACTTAAGCCCACATATACAGTATATAGTCGCCTATAAACAAACAAAATATATTAGCATACTTGGCCCTTGCCGTTTTCTATGAAGCAGTGCATTTATGAATGGGTCGAAATTTTGAGATTTTTTGACGAGTTTATACTCTTTGATGTTAAATTTTCGTAATAGAGTAAATTGAATGGGAATGTATGATGTGTTAGTTTATATATATGAGGCATAGGGTTGGTATAAGTGTTGATATAGTGAGTTATAGTGAGTTATATGGAGGATTTTGGATGGGTCGTGTGTGGAGTGCATATTTCTTTCTACTCGCTACTAATAGCAGCTCACTCCCTATCCTTCTCTCACTACCACTACCACCAAGTGTTCTTTAGTAGTGACTGTGTGTGTGTGTGTGTAATTTTAAGTAGCGTTAGAGGCTCCGTATTATGCTTGAAGAAAGGTATATTAATATTATTACACTTTACAGCAGAAGGTTCGAACTCCGTCTTGAGGGAGCCAGATCCCCGGGTGACCAGTGAGCCACCAGTTGAGGGTATGAAGAGCAAGTAATGAGGAGAATGAGTCAGTGATGATGAGACTGTCTGCGGCTGGCTGTGTCTTCAACAAGTTTGAGGCCTGTGAGTATGAATTAAGTTCAGATTGTAGTGTGGATGACAGCCCTCGCAGCCCCCCCACAGACAATGTTAAGAAAGCCGTCAGTGTAGATGGTCTGTGTGATGTTATTCTCAGTTTGTAGGTTATGTACGGGTTCAAGTGATCTCACTTAGGCAGTGTGTTGGAGGTAAGGATTATGTGTGGTCAGTCGTTTGGGCGGGTACATGGGTGTTGTGATGTCAAAGGGATCACTCTCCCATGGTGGCAGAAAGCGCATATGTCTCAACTTTGTACAGATGGTCTAGTGACTCTCGTCAAAGCATCCTCATTATGTGTAGCAGTAGTTTGGATCCATTTAGATCCACCAATTTCAAGACTCATATATACTAGCAACAGTAACAGTGTTGTCTGGATCACCACGCAAGAGCCTCAGGGATATCATGAGGTTGAATTCACTTTTCTGTTTCTTCAGGCATGGGGCAATTAATTAGCTTAATTGTTAACTTCTACAAGTTAACGGTTAAGTTAAATTAACTTAGCTTAACTAGTTAACGTTTGAAACAACAGTTTAACGTAACTTAATCGAAATTTTGGCAAATTAATTGATAAACTTCGATTAATTATCAGTTAACTCCTTAGAAAAAATAAAAAAATAATATATAACACACTAGACCTTGGGCCCAGTGAGTATCCATACTGTTGACTTTCTTTTACAGTACACCAGACTCCCTGACTATTCAGGTATTCAAACTACAGTATTCATTGACTCTTCTGGAAAATATTTACAGGATATTAAGCTACTTAATCCACATGAAAATTCCCCTAAGCAAATTTGACACAAACTGGTTAACTTAAATTAATCGAAAAATCTTAATTAGTTAATGTTAAAAGAATCAGAATAACTTAACTGAAAAAAATGAAAATTAACTTTACTAGTTAATGTTAAAAAAATCAGGTTAAGTTAACTTAACTGGAAAAAGTTAACATTAACTTAACTAGTTAAATTTGAAACTTAATCGCCCAATGCCTGTCTCCGACACAGGATACCCTAGTTGTTTCCTCACATTAAGTGCTTTAGTGGTCAGAGGAAAGTCTAGGGAAATTTTGAGGGATTTATTTTGCATTTTGTAGAACTTGGCAATGCCTTTCCACACCACCACCACCAATATGCTAACAGCTGGTCCTGGCTGGGTCGAGTTACCTGAACTTGTAATATAAACATCTGTAGTGAGGGGTTGTCAGACCACAGCTTACATCGCGAGGAAAGCCAGACTTGACCCGACATTAGCCGAGGTCAAAAGTATAGGGTAACTCTGCGGTTGACCAAGGATTGTAAATCAGCCTAGCTCCCCTCCCATGTGACATGTGGCCCCAACAAAACATGTAAGAAGGCACCAGCCGACTCTCTTCCAATATACAATAACCTACTCTCTGAACAAAGGCCGGACCTGACCTCACATTAGCCAGGTCAAATGTAACCCTTGGAGCCCAACTCAAGGGGCCACAAATCAACCAGGGCCTCTCGTGTCACACGGCCCCACCTGATGACTTCTCCTTACATCTCAGAAACTCCAGTCTGACCCGACGTTTGGGAGGTCAAGTGTAGGGGAACTCTCACGGTTGCTCTCCCAATATACACACGGCCCCACCTGATGACTTTCCCAGATAGTTCTGAAAAGTCCAGACCTGACCTCACATTTGCGAGGTCAAATGTAAGGAGACCCTTCGCCGCCCCCCCCCGACCAGCTGAACCTGACGGCTCGCCTCCTAATATATAGGACGTGCTAGTCCTCCCTCGGAGGATTCGCAGAGAGAGAGTTGTCTTGTAACAAGGTGGCCAGCTACTACACCACCAGGCCTGCTCGAGAGAAGTCAGGGGCCGGAGGCAAGTCGCCTCCGGTCAGGACCGAGACTTCCCTCCGGCGCCCAGCTAAGCAGTCTCCCATAGAGACAACCCAGGACTACCTGCTAGGCCTCCCCTAGGTCACGTGAGTGTTTGTCAGAGCTTTCCACGGGATGAGTTACTTATGTGGGAAGTGTATTCATTTCATGTTCGTGTCCGAGAATCAGTGTCTAGTAATGTAATAATGTCCTAGTAACTTTCAATAGAAGGTGTTATTAATGTGTCCATGTCATGTTCGTAATTAATAAAGAGTTGTAACGAAGCAGTGTTTGACAAGTCGCCTTTAAGAACGTAATAGATGTGTATTGACGTATAAGATACGATAAGTGTACGATAAGTGTAAATAACTATCACGGCCACGCTACCAAAATCTTCCTCTCTTTTATACTCTATCTCTATATCTTCTACTCTTAAATCTTTGTCTCATTACACATCACTTTTGTTTTGTTTTTTATTGTATGTGTGTGTGTGTGTGTGTGTAACCAGAATAATTAATAACTTATAACCATGGATGTATAATTATGAACATTCATTAATCAATGACCTGTTGAGGGTAAAGGTTGTTCATAGGTTATAGCCGTATTAAACATCCCGCGGATGTTTTGTCTAGTCCGAGTGTCGTCGCAGTATGATGCCAATCTCTCTCTCAGTCGTAGGTATTTCTTTAAACACTGAATAGAGTGCTCATTTGTGGTAACTGGTTACTTTGCTTCACACTTGCAATGCGTCAAGTATGTTAGATAGTTAGTTAAGTAATATATAGATAAGGGCACCGCCAGTTAAGAGTGATTCATGGGTCAAAGGGATCACTTACCAGCCGGTTGTTTATACACGTTATGTAAACACCGCTGACTGTAGCTTTGCTTGACATTCCAAGGAGACGACTAATTCCTGCTTCGAGAACCTTCTAGAAGCTTGACTCATAGATCGCTCTGGTGGGGAGTGCAGGAATTACTCTCTACGGGTGTGGCACACCTGGAACCTAATTACGAGCGCGCCTAACACAAGAGCCTGCCTCAGTACTAGCGCGACTCACAACGAGAACTCTTGAGTAATAGATCACGGGCCAGTCTAATTAACTGTACAGTGTTTGGACTTGTAAATATCACACTGTACATACACACCAGTTCTGTGTATAATTCCCCCCTTTGTGGAAGAGGTGACCGCTTTGTTGGACCTTAATTATCAACAGTCTCAGGCATTCAACTGATATCAACGGGACTTTAAATAACTACAACCAAATTAATATTTAGTGAGACTGTATATTGACAAGTCTCACTCCTCACAGTCCTACAAGCCACAGGCCTACATGTGTGTGTGTGTGTGTGTGTGTGTGTGTGTGTGTGTGTGTGTGTGTGTGTGTGCAATAATAATAATAATAATAATAATAATAATAATAATTAACGGTTTCTTGAGAAAGATCTGCAGCCCAAAATGACTTATTGCATACATTGGCGGTTTAACAAACGCCTTCATTAGAGAAAGGTAAAGGAACATATAATGAACATACCCGAGGCACCGGCTCTATTCAGAGATAGTGAAGAAAACAAATGAAGCGAAATAGTAATGACTAGTAACGATGTTATTAAGCAAATAGAAAAACTGAAGCCTAACAAGTCACCTGGTCCCGATGAGATATTTGCCAGAGTATTAAAGGAATGTAAGGAAAAGCTTAGTATGCCCTTAGCAAAGTTGTTTAACATGTCATTGAAAACAGGTGGAGTACCAGAATTCTGGAGGATAGAGAATGTAATACCGATCTTCAAGAAGGGGGATAGATCACTATCCTCTAACTTCCGCCCAATCAGTCTAACATCAATTGTAGGCAAATTACTAGAATCAATCATTTCAAACTCTATTCGAAACCACCTGGAGAAGCACAAGTTGATCAATGATTCCCAACATGGCTTCACAAGCGGGCGTTCATGTCTAACTAATCTATTAACATTCTTTTCATCAGTTTTCGAATCGGTGGACGAGGGGCAAAATTATGATGTGGTATATCTCGACTTTAGCAAAGCCTTCGACAGAGTCCCCCACGAAAGACTAATTAGAAAAGCAGAAGCGCATGGCATCAAAGGTAATATCCTTAAATGGATTATGGCGTGGTTACGGGACAGGAAACAGCGAGTGAGCATAAAGAGTGAGCATAAACGGCACTAAATCGCATTGGAGCAACGTCACTAGTGGAGTTCCCCAAGGCTCAGTATTTGGACCATTATTATTTATTATATACATAAACGACATAGATATCGGCATAGACAGCATCATAAGTAAATTTGCTGATGACACTAAAATAGGACGTGTAATTAAATCTGACGAGGACTCTGCAAAACTACATGAAGATCTAAACAAATTTTCGAATGGTCGGAAAAATGGCAGATGAAATTCAATGTGGACAAATGTAAAGTACTCAGTATAGGAGATGTAAACAGGGAAACCAGTTACCAGATGAACAACGATGTCATTGTGGAATCCGACTGCAAGAGAGATTTATGAGTAATGATAAGTAGGAATCTTAAGCCAAGTAAACAATGTGTTTTTGCTCTTAACAAGGCTAATAAAGTACTTGGGTTCATACAAAGGAGTGTTAGTTACAAGACTAGCGAGGTCATCTTAAAATTATATCTAGCGCTTGCGAGACCTCACCTGGACTAGGCAGTTCAGTTCTGGTCACCGTATTACAGAATGGATATAGAATCCTTGGAAAGAATCCAGAGGAGAATGACAAGACTAATCCCGGGCATGAGGAACCTTGAGTACAGAGACAGGTTAAAGCATCTTAATTTGCACTCCCTCGAGAGATGTAGAGTGAGGGGCGACATGAAAGAGGTGTATAAATGGAAGTCAGGGTTAAACAAAGGGGACATTACTAAGGTACTCAAACTATCCAACCAGGAGCAAACTCTTAACAATGGTTTTAAATTAGACAAATTTAGATTTCGGCGTGAAATAGGTAAACACTGGTTTGGAAACAGAGTAGTGGATGAATGGAACAAGTTACCAAATATCATCATTAACTCGAATGCGCTGGATAGCTTCAAACATAGGTTGGATGCTTATATGAGCAATAGGGGTCGGGTATAAACGGGACTGCCCAGTATGGGTCAATAGGCCCGCTGCAGTTTCCTCCATTCGTATGTTCTTAACAAACACGTAGTGTAGTAACTCCCTCACAGATGGTGTTATGAGGGACCTGACGTAGTGTAGTAGTTCCCTCTCAGATGGTGTTATGAGGGACCTGGTGTGTTGTAGTAATTCCCTCACAGATGGTGTTATGAGGGACCTCACGTGGTGTAGTAATTCCCTCACAGATGGTGTTATGAGGGACCTCAGGTGGTGTAGTAATTCCCTCATAGCTGGTGTTGTGAGGGGCCTCACGTGGTGTAGTAGCTCCAGCACAGATGGTGTTATGAGGGGCATCACGTGGTGTACGAATTCCCTCACAGATGGTCTTGCGGGGCCTGACGTGGTGTAGTAATTCCTTCATAGATGGTGTTATGAGGGACCTGACGTGGTGGAGTAATTCCCTCACAGATGGTGTTATGAGGGACCTGACGTGGAGTAGTATTTCCCTCACAGATGGTGTTATGAGGGACCTCAGGTGGTGTCGTAATTCCCTCACAGCTGGTGCTATGAGGGGCCTCACGTGGTGTAGTAGCTCCCTCACAGATGGTGTTATGAGGGGCATCACGTGGTGTACGAATTCCCTCACAGATGGTGTTATGAGGGGCCTGACATGGTGTAGTAATTCCCTCACAGA
This sequence comes from Homarus americanus, assembly GCF_018991925.1. Lineage (NCBI taxonomy): Eukaryota > Metazoa > Arthropoda > Malacostraca > Decapoda > Nephropidae > Homarus > Homarus americanus. Next base: position 5,031,751 of record NW_024723541.1, read on the forward strand.
TGGTGTTATGAGGGACCTGACGTGGTGAAGTAATTCTCTCGCAGATGGTGTTATGAGGGACCTGACGTTGAGTAGTAATTCCCTCACAGATGGTGTTATGAGGGACCTGACGTGGAGTAGTATTTCCCTCACAGATGGTGTTATGAGGGACCTCAGGTGGTGTAGTAATTCCCTCACAGATGGTATTATATGAGTGAGGTGTGGTCCCAGGCCTTCCTATCGTGGACGGATTAACACATCTCTGGTTGTTGTTGGGTCTCACGGGCTTTTATCACTGGGTACCCGGGACTCTCACTGTGTGAAGGTTAACTTGGGTACGACTCGGCTGTTACTGTTGAGTTGTTGTCACTGACTTAAGCACTGTTTGCCACTGTTCACCTCTGTTCAACACTTGTTCCATTCTTTTCCTAAATGAAATTGTAACTTCTGGCGAGAACTAGTTGGTATTCCGGTAGGGAGGAGGGAGTTGGTATGGGCCAACATAACAGTTGACCTGGCCGCTCCCAGAGGAGCGCCAGGTACGTCTTGACCCTTCAGTGGTCAAGTTATCATGCGTGTGTGTGTGTGTGTGTGTGTGTGTGTGTGTGTGTGTGTGTGTGTGTGTGTGCGTGCGTCGGATCTAGTTTCCAGATAAGGTCTCTCTGAAATACCAAAATATAAAGGGTATAGAAACAGAGAGAGGGAGAAAGGTGAATAATAAACAAGGAAGGTCAGTAAACAAAACAATGGGCCAGAAGTTAAGTAGAAAACAAGGGTGTGTGTGTTTGTTCTGCAACGGAAAAGATTTTGTGTGTACAGTATGTGTGAGGTAGGAGAGGGTGAGGGGGAGGAAAAGGGAGTGGTGGTGAGAGGGAGGTGAGGGGGGGGGTGATAAAGGTAGGTAGGTATAGCCTTTCATCTCCATCAACAATATCACATTCCTCTCCCCTCTCTCTCTTCCTCTTCTCTTCCCCTTTCTTCCTCCTCTCTCTCCCCCCTCTCTTCGTTCCCCCCTCTCTCCATCGACTGTACTGTCAACACAACACCATTCACACTGAACCTCTTCGTTAACTGCCTGCCTACCTGTGTAAACATATCTCTCTCTCTCTCTCTCATATTCCCGACTGGATGATGTTGGTTCACTTTTCTCTCTTCCCACCATGAATATAGCCACGTCATACCCACGTAGCCCAGCAACTTGAGCCATCATCTGCCTCAGTACTCGACTAAGATTCTCAAAAACATCGTAAGAGTAATTTTTCCACTTAAGTTGTGTTGTGGAGAATATACTCAGAGTCAATGTCCAATATGTTGGTCTAATTTGAGAAAACTCCTCTCCTCTTTCTTCCTTCCTTCCCTCCCCACCCCCTTCTTCCCTCCCTCATAGTAGTTCATAGCCTCACAGTCAGACATAGACGCAACGTATACATGTACATCGTCTTTTATGAACTATTGAAGGTTTATGATATCTCTCTCTCTCTCTCTCTCTCTCTCTCTCTCTCTCTCTCTCACACACACACACACACACACACACACACACACACACTCACTTCTCAGTCTCAGTGGTTTGAAAGAGATAAAAATGACATCCATTAATAGGATAGGTTAGACAAGTGATCGTGGGCCCTTCATGCCCGGTGGCGAGTCCGGTGGTGCAGTTTACCGAGGCGTACACTAACATCGTTTTCCAAACGGTCCTGGTTGTTATAATTATGGTCGTGGTTGTTATAATTGTGGTCGTGGTTGTTATAGTCATGGTCGTGGTTGTTATAATCATGGTCGTGGTTGTTATAATCATAGTCGTGGTTATGATCATAGTCGTGGCTGTTATAATCATAGTCGTGGTTGTTATAATCATGGCCATGAATGTTATAATCATGGTCGTGGTTGTAATAATCATATTCATGGTTATTATAATCATGGTCGTGGTTGTTATAATCATGGTCGTGGTTGTTATAATCATGGTCGTGGTTGTTATAATCATAGTCGTGGTTGTTATAATCATGGTCGTGGTTGTTATAATCATGGTCGTGGTCGTGATACTTACAGTATCTAATAAACTATAAGAAGGAATAGAATAAAGGTTAGAATAATTAGTTAAAGAAATATTAGCCATAAGGTGAGGTTAAAATCATAAAAATAAATATTATGAATCACACATGATCATTCCAAGATAAATTATATTATGAAGAGAAGTGACCTTAATTCTGGTTAGAATAGTCATCATCTGCTTAAGTCATCACCTGTGTTAAGTCATCATGGTCATCATGTACGTTAGTCAGTTTTAGGCCCATCTCACATGACTGACCGACCATCGATGTTCTTTCCGCGCGAGGGTGTTAGTTTTCAACGCGTCTTATTATTTACGCTGGTGGATGTAAGACCTCCTACCCTCACTGACGCAGCTATGGTCAATTTGGTGTTATTCTTGTTTATAAATGCCTTCTAATCTGTCTCAAGTCTATCCGTCCTGTCTATTGCCATCCTAACTGTCTTTTCGTCTGCATGGTGTTTGACTGTCAGCCCGTCTGTACTCTTTGTGTCGTCAAATCTGTCTGTCTTATCCATTATTGGCGTGTGTCTGCCTGTTTGTCTAATGTGAACCTGTCAGTCAGCTGTCTGTCTGTCATGTTAGCTGCCATATTGTCTATTTGTGCATGTATGAATCTGTCTATTTTTGTCAACCTCCTGTCTGTTTCACTGTCTATATTCACCCTGTGTCTATTGTTGTCATCTTCTCCATGCATTCCTGTTATTATCTTTTTATCTCTTCTCCTTTTCCATGAGCCACAGGAATAAGTATACACTGTAGCTGTAAGGTCGTTTGGTAAGGTTGAAACTGCTCACCCAGACGCATGATGAAACTCAGCTCCCCCCACCTGTTATATCTATCTATTTTCTGTTTCCCCCTTCTTTATTATTCTTCCATTTACTCATCTTCCTTCCTTTACTAATCCAAACAACATTTTAAAGAAAAGTAGGCTTAGAAAAAAGTGGGGGGAGGTGGAGGGAGCCGTACGACAACTGCAATCGTGGGCTGACAGCGTACAGCGAATGAGGGTGCGCCAAGTCCTTAGACTTGCATCGTTTTCCAGCGTAAATAATTTGGTTATGTAATGGCTTCCTAAAGAAACCATTGATATGGGACCAGGTTTGTTCCACTCTACGATTTTTTTGCGATTTTTCCACCAAATTTGATGTAAAACGATTGTGCCGTCTCGGCTGCCCAGAACACACACACACACACACACACACGGCTAGTCCTATAGTATATTAGATTAGATTTGGTCAGGTTAGGTTTGGTTAGGTTAGGTTAAGTTAGGTTAGGTTAGGTTAGGTTAGATTATTGAAAGACTCGTATTATTAAATTATATATATTTTTAGATTCTTGTGTTACAGTTGTACAAGTTGTTCATTCTTATGTATTTACGTGCATAGGACTGTAACATACACACACACACACACACACTCAAAAGTACACATTCGTTCTCCCTTTATTTCCCTGTCTGTGTCTCTTTGTACTGTCTATCTGTCTGTCTGTTTGTCGCTTCCTGTCTTACTGTCGCTCTCTGTCTCTCTTTCTCTCTGTCTGTCTCTGTTTCTCACAAAGATACCACCTTCCATCCGAATGCACATATTCTCAACACACAGCAGACCACTATAGATGTACACAGCAAAACATAAACATTGTGACAGTAGTTATGGCTGTTCCCACAACCCCTGCTCTCTCTATCACTGTTGAGGCTCTGACTGCTCGCGTTGGCATGTACAGCCCCAGGGTGTTCGCCTGGTGGAAAGGGGTAGAAGATAGTGAATTATTTAACCCTTTAGGTGTAATTGCTTAACCCCTTGATTATGGTGACTTAACCCCTTGATTATGATGGCTTAATCCCTTGAATATGACTTAAACCTTTGAGTATGATGGGTTAACCCCTTGAGATGATGACTTAACCCCTTGAGTATGATAACTTAACCCATTGGGTATGATTACTTTACCCCTTGAGTATGATAACGTAACCCTGTTAGTATGAGGGCCTTGATTATGATGACTTAACCCTTTGAGTATGATGGCTTAACCCCTTGAGAATGATGACTTAACCCCTTGAGTATGATGGCTTAACCCCTTGAGTATGTTGATTTAACCCCTTGAGTACGATGACATAACCGCATGAGTATGTTGATTTAACCCCTTGAGTATGGTGGCTTAACTCCTTGATTAGGATAACTTAGCCCCTTGAGTATGATGACTTAACCGCTTGAGTATGATGACCTAACTCCTTGAGATGATGACTTAATCCCTTGATTATGATGACTTAAAATTGAGTATGGTGACTTAACCCCTTGAGTACGATGTCTTAACCCCTTGATTATGATGACTTAACCCCTTGAGTATGATGGCTTTACCCCTTGAGTATGATGACATAACCGCTTGAGTATGATGACTTAACCCCTTGAATATGATGGCTTAACCCCTTCAGTATAATGGCTTAACCCCTTGGGTATGATGACATAACCCCTTGAGTATGATGTACTTAACCCTTTGAGTATGATGGCTTAACCCCTTGAGTATGTTGACTTAACCCATTGGGTATGATTACTTAACCCCTTGAGTATGATAACTTAACCCTTTGAGTATGATGTCTTAAACCCTTTGAGTATGATGGCTTAACCCCTTGAGTATGTTGACTTAACCCATTGGGTATGATTACTTAACCCCTTGGGTATGATGACATAACCCCTTGAGTATGATGTACTTAACCCTTTGAGTATGATGGCTTAACCCCTTGAGTATGTTGACTTAACCCATTGGGTATGATTACTTAACCCCTTGAGTATGATAACTTAACCCTTTGAGTATGATGTCTTAAACCCTTTGAGTATGATGGCTTAACCCCTTGAGTATGATGACTTAACCTTTGAGCATGATGGCTTAACCCCTTGAGTATGATGACTTAAACCTTTGAGTATGATGACTTAACCCCTTGACTATGATGACTTAAAACCTTTGAGTATGATGACTTAACACCTTGAGTATGATGACTTAAACCTTTGAGTATGATGACTTAACCCCTTGAGTATGATGACTTAACCCTTTGAGTGTGATGGCTTAACCCCTTGAGTATGATGACTTAAACCTTTGAGTATGATGGGTTAAACCCTTGAGTATGATGACTTAAACCTTTGAGTATGATGGTTTAAACCCTTGAGTATGATGACTTAAACCTTTGAGTATGATGGTTTAAACCCTTGAGTATGATGACTTAACACCTTGAGTACGATGACTTAAACCTTTGAGTATGATGGTTTAAACCCTTGAGTATGATGACTAAAACCTTTGAGTATGATGACTTAACACCTTGAGTATGATGACTTAAACCTTTGAGTATGATGGTTTAAACCCTTGAGTATGATGACTTAAACCTTTGAGTGTGATGGCTTAACACCTTGAGTATGATGACTTAAACCTTTGAGTATGATGGTTTAAACCCTTGAGTATGATGACTTAAACCTTTGAGTATGATGGTTTAAACCCTTGAGTATGATGACTTAAACCTTTGAGTATGATGGTTTAAACCCTTGAGTATGATGACTTAAACCTTTATGACTTAAACCTTTGAGTATGATGACTTAACACCTTGAGTATGATGACTTAAACCTTTGAGTATGATGGTTTAAACCCTTGAGTATGATGACTTAAACCTTTGAGTATGATGACTTAACACCTTGAGTATGATGACTTAAACCTTTGAGTATGATGGTTTAAACCCTTGAGTATGATGCCTTGAACAAAGAGAGAAAGAGAGAGAGAGACCTCACCAGGTAGAGGTGGGTGATGAGAGAGAGGTAAGGTGCTGTTCTTAGCAGCTGCTGGCTCCTCACCTGAAAATGTTGACAATAATTACTGATACACACATTTGCTCTATCTAATACACACACACATGGTATTTCCCCCCTCCCCCCCCCACACACACACACACAAGTTAGTACACACATGGTATTGCACACCCTCTCCCCACACACACAAGTTAGTACACACATGGTATTGCACACCCCCACCCCCATACACACACACACACACACGCACACAAGTTAGTACACACTTGTATTACCCCCACCACACACACACACACACACACACACACACACACACACAAGTTAGTACACACATGGTATTGCACCCCACACCCCCACACACACAAACACACACACACACACACACACACACACACACACACACACACACACACACGCACACACACACACAAGTTAGTACACACTTGGTATTGCACCCGCACCCCCCTCCCACACACACACACGCACACACACACACAAGTTAGTACACACATGGTATTGCACCCCCACCCACACACACACACACACATACGACGCTCTATCGGACACTCCTCACAGGTGGAAGTACGTGGATGACTGCACTGTGGGGGTTTCAGTGGACAACACCGCACCAGACTACTCACCGCTCCAAGGCACCCTGGACAGGCTACAGGCATGGACTACAGAGAACAAGGTCACCATCAACCACACCAAAACCGAAGTCATGCACATCAATACTGCCACCACTCCAGTGCAAGCCCCAGCAGTCACAGTGGGTGCCCATCCTCTCCAGCTGGTGCAGTCTGCCAAACTCCTGGGTGTAACTATAGACAACAAACTTGACTGGAAGGCCCATGTAAATAACACAGTCAAAGCAGCCTCTTACCGTCTCTACATGCTACGAAGACGTAGGTCACTTGGTACACCCACGCCAGAGCTGAGGACCATCTACAACGCCTTTATTCTCCCCAAACTAACGTATGCGTCACCACCCTGATCGTCTTCTCTCAACTCTACCCAACAACGTCAGCTAGAGAAGGTACAGAAAAGGGCCTGCAGAATCATGCTCGGCGCAGAATACTCCGGCTACACCAACGCTCTCTCCACCCTGGAAATGCCATCCCTCAGTGACCTCCACCACCAAGCACTGGAAAGGTTTGGCCGTGGACTACTGCACCACCCTCGCCATCACCACCTCCTGCCACCTGCAGCCCCCCCACCCAACTCGCGCAGTCCGCCACTACAACAAAATTCAGCCCATAAGAGCCCTCACTGATAGATATAAGAACAGTACCATCCCATCTATTGTTAAAATAATAAACAACTCCTGATTTATGTACTGCACAGCCCTGTAAATGTATTCAATGCATATTATATCATTATGTCTAATTCCAATGTAAGTCTGTATATTTTCAGCCACCGGCTGCAACCGTTTATTATTATTATTATTACACACACACACATGCACACACACACACATGCACACACACACACACAAGTTAGTACACACATGGTATTGCACCCCCCACCCCCCCACACACACAAACACACAAACACACACACATAAGAACATAAGAACATAAGAATGGAGGAAACTGCAGCGGGCCTATTGGCCCATACTGGGCAGTCCCGTTTACACCCAACCCCTATTGCTCATATAAGCATCCAACCTATGTTTGAAGCTATTCAGCGTATTCGAGTTAATGATGATATTTGGTAACTTGTTCCATTCATCCACTACTCTGTTTCCAAACCAGTGTTTACCGATTTCACGCCTAAATCTAAATTTATCTAATTTAAAACCATTGTTACGAGTTCGCTCCTGGTTGGATAGTTTGAGTACCTTTGTAATGTCCCCTTTGTTTAGCCCTGCCTTCCACTTATACACCTCTATCAGGTCGCCCCTCGCTCTACGTCTCTCGAGGGAGTGCAAATTAAGATGCTTTAGCCTGTCTCTATATTCAAGGTTCCTAATGCCCGGGATTAGTCTTGTCATTCTCCTCTGAATTCTTTCCAAGGATTCTATATCCATTCTGTAATACGGTGACCAGAACTGAACTGCGTAGTCCAGGTGTGGTCTCACAAGAGCAAGATACAGTTTTAGGATGACCTCGCTAGTCTTGTAACTAACACTCCTTTGTATGAACCCAAGTACTTTATTAGCCTTGTTACGAGCAAAAACACATTGTTTACTTGGTTTAAGGTTCCTACTTATCATTACTCCTAAATCTCTCTCGCAGTCGGATTTCTCTATGGCATCGTTGTTCATCTGGTATCTGGTTTCCCTGTTTACATCTCCTATACTGAGTACTTTACATTTGTCGACGTTGAATTTCATCTGCCATTTTTCAGACCATTCGAAAAATTTGTTTAGATCTTCCTGTAGTTTTGCCGAGTCCTCGTCAGATTTAATAACACGTCCTATTTTAGTGTCATCAGCAAATTTACTTATGGTGCTGTCTATGCCGATATCTATGTCGTTTATGTATATAATAAATAATAATGGTCCAAGTACTGAGCCAGAACACCACACACACACACACACACACACACACACAAGTTAGTACACGGTTGGTATTGCACCCCCCCTCCCACACACACACGCACACACACACACACACAAGTTAGTATACACATGGTATTGCACCCCACCCCCCACACACACACACGCACACACACACACAAGTTAGTAAACACATGGTATTGCACCCCCCCCCACACACACACTCACTCACCATCCAAAACATGCAGCATCACCCTGACAGCGTTAAGGTTAGATGGGACACAAATGTATTCCCCAGTATCCTGTAGCCTCGCCCGGGAGAGTAGCAGAGAACTGATGGTAGTGGGTCCTCTCTCCATGATAATTGACACCCCCCCTCGACTACTGCTGTAGCTGATGCTCTGAAATACATTAGAATACATTACAATACAGTAGAATATAATAGAATACAGTAGAATACAATAAAATACATTATAATACGGTATAATACATTAGAATACATTATAATACAGTATAATACAGTAGAATACAGTAGAATACCTTATAATACCGTAGAATACATTATAATACAGTAGAATACATTATAATACAGTAGAATACATTATAATACAGTAGAATATAATAGAATACAGTAGAATATAGTAGAATACATTGTAATACATTATAATACAGTAGAATACAATAAAATACATTATAATGCGGTATAATACATTAGAATACATTATAATACAGTATAATACAGTAGAATACAGTAGAATACCTTATAATACCGTAGAATACATTATAATACAGTAGAATACATTATAATACAGTAGAATATAATAGAATACAGTAGAATACAATAAAATACATTATAATACGGTATAATACATTAGAATACAGTATAATACAGTAGAATACAGTAGAATACCTTATTATACCGTAGAATACATTATAATACAGTAGAATACATTATAATACAGTAGAATACATTATAATACAGTAGAATATAATGGAATACAGTAGAATATAGTAGAATACATTATAATACAGTAGAATACAATAAAATACATTATAATACGGTATAATACATTAGAATACATTATAATACAGTAGAATACAATAAAATACATTATAATACGGTATAATACATTAGAATACATTATAATACAGTATAATACAGTAGAATACAGTAGAATACCTTATAATACCGTAGAATACATTATAATACAGTAGAATACATTATAATACAGTAGAATACATTATAATACAGTAGAATATAGTAGAATACATTATAATACATTATAATACAGTAGAATACAATAGAATACATTATAATACAGTAGAATACAATAGAATAAATTATAATACAGTAGAATACATTATAATACAGTAGAATACAGTAGAATACAGTAGTATTCATTATAATTCAGTAGAATACTGTAGAATAAATTATAATACAGTAGAATACATTATAATACAGTAGAATACAGTAGAATACAGTAGTATTCATTATAATTCAGTAGAATACTGTAGAATAAATTATAATACAGTAGAATACATTATAATACAGTAGAATACAGTAGAATACGTTAGAATCCATTAGAATACAGTAGAATACAGTAAAGATATGTTAGGATGCAGTAGCATATGGTTTTAGGGCTAGTCTATACAGATATTGTGTGTATGTGTGTGTGTTTAGTGTGCGTGTATACATGTGTGTATGTCTACCACAATTTATACACTATTACCAGAACCTACCACAACCTACCACAACCTACTACCACAACCTTTACCACCACCACAAACCTATAGTATTATTACAACTTACCCCAACCTACCATGACTCCCAAACAACTACCACAACCTACCACAACCTACCTTATTCTCGTGGTACCAAAGGACGTAGGCTGGTGGCTCAGGAAGGCCGTGCAAGATGCAGGTCAGGTTAATAATACTCTCCTTTTGAATATACAGGTCGGGCGCTCCTAAAATTTCTCCTTTCGGCTCTGTGGAAGGATAAGGGAATGTAAGTTGTCTCTCTCTCTCTCTCTCACTCTCTCTCTCTCTCACACACACACTCACTCACCCAAAACTCTCAGGTAGATGGTAAAAGCTTTGACTGGCTTTATATTGATCTGACAGTCATAAATTCCTTGGTCACGAGGCTGTACAGATTTAATACGCAGAGTCCATTGGTTTGTTCCCTGCTGGTGTAAGGCCTCGTAACGTAGGTCTGTTGTGTAGGTGTAGCGCCCCACTGCCAGTATACGGAGATCTCTGCCCCTCATCCATGATACCTAGATAGAGGAGAACATCTGGTTAGGAATACGTGTGTGTGTGTGTGTGTGTGTGTGTGTGTGTCTTCTCCACGTATGTCTCCAAGCATAATTGTACATGCATACATACATACATACATACATACATACATACATACATACATACATACTGCATACATACATACACTAGCTCAGTTAAAACATCATTAAAGCAATAAATAAACATTCTCACACGAGACACAAACATTACGTCAGATCAGTAAAGGCGGGTGTTTGATATAGTGAAGACTGATAGAAGAATAGTATTTTGAGTTATATGTACTCTCTCTCTCTCTCTCTCTCTCTCTCTCTCTCTCTCTTTGTCACTCATATTGCCGCATAGTGTATTATAGTGTCTTACAGTGCCATTACTTTATTTCACTTACAATACGACACTCAGCTAAGTGCCTACCATTAGTCTAAGTGCCTCAAAGTGCCTTGAGTGCCTTGTGGAAATATATCTACATTGTCCCAGGGAGATTGTCAGAGTCTGCATATAATTACCATAAGTTTAAAAGTAATGCAGTATTTTGGGGAGTAAAAGTTTTGTTATGATTAGGTTGGGTTCGGTTAGGTTAGGTTCGGTTAGTTAGATTAGAATGATAAGGTTAGACTAGGTTTGGTTTGGGTTGGTTAGGTCAAATTAGCTTATATTTGATTAGATAAGACTAGGTCAGATTAGGTTTGGTTTGAATTAGGTTACATTAATATTTATACTTTCTCAATGTGCACATAAACTGGAGTGTACATTACTAAGTTAACACAGTACAGGTCGAGTGAAGTACAATACACTTTGTACTGTATATTCTGAAGTTTTTGATATGTGTACATTGTACTTTGTTTAAGATGTAAATAATGGAATATGTAGTGTGTGTGTGTGTGAGTGTGTGTGTGTTTGTGAGTGTGTGAGTGTGTGTGTGTGTGTGTGTGTGTGTGTGTGTACATTCCTACACACTTACCGTTCTGTTACGTATGGAGTGAACCCGGCAGTGTAGCTCCGCCTCTCTGCCAACATGCGCCGTGTGATTGGTCATCATTGTGGAGTCAAAGTATGGCTGATCCGTGATTAATGGGGGAGGTGGGATGAGGCCTTGACCTTCGACCTTATTTACTGCCACTGTGGAGGTCAAAGTAGTGTGTTAGTGACCAGTCGCGGTCTGACCACGTAAGAGGACAGACGTGTGCCCATAGATGCTCCTGTCCTCCCGATCATCACACAAAGGCCACCTCAGTCTCTACCTACCCTTTCGCCGGCAAGTGTTGCCAGCGATGGGGGGGCGGGGTCGGCGTAAGCGCCCCAGAAGAGGCGTCCCCTCTCTCATGGATACAGACATTTCTGAAACGGATAGTCATAGTGCATCCCACACCCTGCAAGAGTCAGACCTTAGTGATAGTGACAGTAACAGTAATGTTTCTATGGGAGACACTTGCCGGAGTGGTAACACCAATGCCAAGGGCAGCTCTCCCCTCGACAGTCGACACCCACCCCTCTGCCAACCAACCAAGTAATTTGCATCTGCATTTCCCCAAGGACTTATTGAAAACCGTTGAAGCACGGTTTAATTGGAAAACAAAGTATTGGAGACAACACGGTCTCACCATTCAATTCCGAAAAGTTAAGAACCGTAACTTTATCAAGTGTCAGACACCCGAGATCTATGAAACACTCGGTACTGTTGGATTTCACGGGGTTGTCCTCGTGCCTCCATCTGCTGACGCAGCGGAATGTTGCCACATCCTAGTTAAACAGTTCTCCCTGTACACTGAAGTCGAAGATGCTCGTAACTTTAATCCACGTATACTCAGTGTATGTCAACACTACCGATGGAAGACCCCACAAGCAGCTGTCATAGTTAAATGGAAGGGAGTGCCCAACCACTGTACGTTGAACATGTCACCCGGGGGGCCTGCTTTTTGTGTCATCTGCTGCCAACGTGATCGTCCCAGATGTCGCTTCTGTTCACGTAACCATAACTCTGCCGCCTGTGCCCCAAAAAATCAAAGACCACCTCAATGGAGGTCGTGTGGGCTATGTTGTTGACCCCAGGTGTTGTAATTGTGGTGCCTGGCACATTGCTGACTCACGACAATGCCCCAAACGTCCGTCTGTCCCAGGAGAAAAGCCTCCCCGAAGGCTGCGTCAATCTCAACCTCTCCCCTAGCCTACTGAGCCTAATCCTTCTGCGTCTTCTCTGTCTCCAGCAACGCCTTCTTCAACAACACCTGCCCCTGCCTGACCTCACCTGGCTGCAACACAGCAATCCCAGCCGTCCCTTAACTCAACTACAACTGGGCCTACTCTCCGTCTCTACTCTGACGCTGTCAGGCCTCGTGCTCCCACCGGTGCCTCCACACAACCCCCCTCCGGTGACACCACACAGATCATATCCCTCTCACACGAATTTACCAACCGTATTGAAAGACTCTTTGATACACTCTGTACCGTCATCTCCAACCTACTCAGACTACCCCTGCCTCCAGCTGCTACCCAGTCACCCCCTTTTCTGGTTTGACACAACCTGGTAGTCCCCCTGTGTGCCCCTCATGCTCACGGCCTACTCCACCGCCGCCTGGCACCACTGCTGGCGTCCACACCGAGTCTGCCCCATGCCCGGCTGTCCCCGTCCACCCACCGCGCGCTCATGGACCCGAGGACACCACCCCGGCTACCCCCCCTCCCCACTCCCGTCATGCCGGCACCTGGGGCCCATCCTCTCCAGTTCTCCACATCAATTGACCACCATGCGGACATGCTAGTGGACTACGTATCTACGCCATGAAGGGCGTCCCCTACCAACCACTCGATGTCCCCCTTGAAGCCGACACTACCGACGTACACGCCATCACAATCACACTAAAAGGTATGTCCCTCAATATTGTCAATGCCTATGGCCTGGCACTTGACATTATTAGGGACCTGCCACGCTTTGCCATAAACAGATAAATTATACCGGCAATTTCCCCCCACACAATCATCATTCTGTCACTTTATGTAACTTGCTGACAAAACCCATGACCCTTCAAGCTCTTACGCCCTTATTACATGAGTCATAAAGGCAAGCATGAGCTCCACATGCTTCCCAGATGGGCACTTTAAACGCTTCTGCGCTTTACCTTGCACAGGATGTACAGAGGTGCCCAATAAACTAACCCCCTCTGGGGCAATCTAAAAATCTAAAAAAATCTTCTACACCTCATCAAATTCACGCCCAGGAGGCCCTAGGCCGGCCATCCTCGATTTCGAGGGGCTTCCAATATATCATGGTGTTAATGGTGTTGTCATGGTGCTGTCTTATGGTAGTATCAAGGTGTTAATGGTGTTGTTATGGTGTTACCTTGTGGTATAATCATGTTGTTAATGGTGTTGTCAAGGTGTTGTCCTGTGGTAGTATCATGTTGTCATGGTGTTGTCTTGTGGTAGTATCATGGTGTTAATGGTGTTGTCATGGTGCTGTGTTGTGGTAGTGTTACGGTGGTAATGGTGTTGTCTATGGTAGCATCATGTTATTAATGGTGTTGTCATGGTGTTCCCTTGTGGTAGTGTTACGGTGGTAATGGTGTTGTCATGGTGTTATCTTGTGGCAGAATCATGTTGTTAATGGTGTTGTCATGGTGTTGTCTTGTGGTAGCATCAGTGTTACGGTGGTAATGGTGTTGTCATGGTGTTGTCTTGTGGTAGCATCATGTTATTAATGGTGTTGTCATGGTGTTCCCATGGTGTTGTCTTGTGGTAGTGTTATGTGTTAATGGTGTTGTCATGGTGTTGTTGTGGTAGTGTTATGGTAATGGTGTTGTCATGGTGTTATCTTGTGGCAGAATCATGTTGTTAATGGTGTTGTCATGGTGTTGTCTTGTGGTAGTGTTATGGTGTTAATGGTGTTGTCTTGTGGTAGTATCATGGTGTTAATGGAGTTGTCATGGTGTTGTCTTGTGGCAGAATCATGTTGTTAATGGTGTTGTCATGGTGTTGTCTTGTGGTAGTGTTATGGTGTTAATGGTGTTGTCATGGTGTTGCGTTGTGGTAGTGTTACGGTGGTAATGGTGTTGTCCTATGGTAGTATTATGTCGTTAATGGTGTTGTCATGGTGTTGTCCTGTGGTAGTGTTATGGTGTTAATGGTGTTGTCTTGTGGTAGTATCATGGTGTTAATGGAGTTGTCATGGTGTTGTCTTGTGGCAGAATCATGTTGTTAATGGTGTTGTCATGGTGTTGTCTTGTGGTAGTGTTATGGTGTTAATGGTGTTGTCATGGTGTTGCGTTGTGGTAGTGTTACGGTGGTAATGGTGTTGTCCTATGGTAGTATTATGTCGTTAATGGTGTTGTCATGGTGTTGTCCTGTGGTAGTGTTATGGTGTTAATGGCGTTGTCTTGTGGTAGTATCATGGTGTTAATGGAGTTGTCATGGTGTTGTCTTGTGGTAGTGTTATGGTGTTAATGGTGTTGTCATGGTGTTGTCTTGTGGTAGTGTTATGGTGTTAATGGTGTTGTCATGGTGTTGCGTTGTGGTAGTGTTACGGTGGTCATGGTGTTGTCATGGTGTTGCGTTGTGGTAGTGTTACGGTGGTAATGGTGTTGTCCTATGGTAGTATTATGTTGTTAATGGTGTTGTCATGGTGCTGTCCTGTGGTAGTGTTATGGTGTTAATAGTGTTGTCTTGTGGTAGTATCATGGTGTTAATGGAGTTGTCATGGTGTTGTCTTGTGGTAGTGTTATGGTTTTAATGGTGTTGTCATGGTTTTGTCTTGTGGTAGTATCATGGGTTTAATGGTGTTGTCTTGTGGTAGTATCATGGTATTAATGGTGTTATCATAGTGTTGTGTTGTGGTAGTGTTACGGTGGTAATGGTGTTGTCTTGTGGTAGCATCATGTTATTAATGGTGTTGTCATGGTGTTGTTTTGTGGTAGTGTTACGGTGGTAATGGTGTTGTCATGGTGTTATCTTGTGGTAGTATCATGCTGTCAATGGTGTTGTCATGGTGTTGTCTTGTGGCAGAATCATGTTGTTAATGGTGTTGTCATGGTGTTGTCTTGTGGTAGTGTCATGTTGTTAATGGTGTTGTCATGGTGTTGTGTTGTGGTAGTGTTACGGTGGTAATGGTGTTGTCATGGTGTTGTTTTGTGGTAGTGTTATGTGTTAATGGTGTTGTCATGGTTTTGTCTTGTGGTAGTATAATGTTGCTAATTGTGTTGTCATGATCTTGTTTTGTGGAGCAGCTCAAGGCACTTCAAAACTTTCACCAACGTAATCTACGTTCCATCCTCTGTGTTCGCTGGGAAGACAAGAAAACAAATGCCAGTATTCTCGATGACACCAACTGTAGGAGCATAGGGGCTACCAGTATCCATGAACAACTACATAGGACTGACAAAGTGCCAAATCGACCCCTTCAACTGGGAGTCGATTACTCCACATCGTAACGCTTGGAGGAGCACCACACGTGATGGTGTCAATACTTTCGAGTTTGCCCGACTGCAAACCGCGGCAGACAAACGCCAACGCCGGAAAGAGGCTGCCACCGTCCCTCCCGCACCAGATCCAGCCCTCCACATGTGCAACGAATATGATCGACTCTGCCTATCCCATATCGGCCTCTTTAGTCACCTCATAACTCACCAAAATAGGTGACATCCTAAATAACTCACATCATTGTATCATAGCTGGATGATCGTCAAACTTGATAACGAGTGATAGAAAAGTAGTAGTAGTAGGAGGTAGAACTGTGTAGCAGGGAGGGTAGTGGAGGTAAGGGTGCGTAGCAGGGAGGGTAGTGGAGGTAAGGGTGTGTAGCAGGGAGGGTAGTGGAGGTAGAACTGTGTAGCAGGGAGGGTAGTGGAGGTAGAACTGTGTAGCAGGGAGGGTAGTGGAGGTAAGGGTGCGTAGCAGGGAGGGTAGTGGAGGTAAGGGTGTGTAGCAGGGAGTGGCGGCTGGAGGTAAGGGTGTGTAGCAGGGAGGGTAGTGGAGGTAAGGGTGTGTAGCAGGGAGGGTAGTGGAGGTAGAAATGTGTAGCAGGGAGGGTAGTGGAGGTAAGGGTGTGTAGCAGGGAGGATAGTGAAGGTAAGGGTGTGTAGCATGGAGGATAATGAAGTTAGGGTTTCGTAGTAGGGAGGGTAGTGGAGATAGGGGTGAGGAGATGTAGTCACTTTAAATTCAGCGTGTGGGAATTTACCTTGAAATTTTATTGGCAACTCTTACCTCCGAGAACAGCTAATAACAGTAGAATATTCATGGTGGTGAGTCACACAGTAGTGGGTCTCACGGTGGTGGGTCACACAGTCGTTGGTCGTAGGTGGTGAGTCACACAGTAGTTGGTCGTGTGGTGGTGAGTCACACAGTAGTGGGTCTCACGGTGGTGGGTCACACAGTAGTGGGTCTCACGGTGGTGAGTCACACAGTAGTGGGTCTCACGGTGGTGGGTCACACAGTCGTTGGTCGGAGGTGGTGGGTCACACAGTAGTTGGTCGTATGGTGGTGGGTCACACAGATTGTTCTAGATCAAAGATGTTCTCACACAACTTTGAAATTTGTCTTGGTTTTATTAGATATATCGAAATTCAAAAAGTTAATGAATTATAACTTAATATTTTGAAATAAATAATAAAATCAAAGTTTAGTTAAGAGATGAGATGATATTCTTGTTTTAAATGTTCACTTCCCCTCACAAACACTTTATTTTACAACCAAAACAAAATGAGTAACAAACACTCGTAGGAATATTTTTACGTCACTCAGTTCTCAACAAGTAATAATTTTGGACATTTTCATATGTTCAGGCATGCTTGGTTATGGTATGCCCTTCATAAGTGGTTGGTCGGGAAAGATGTGGTGGTGTATTTCGGTCGGTCTTAGGTAGTGAGGGAGAGCGTGCACGGACCCTCCTCCTCCGCCGCGCCGCTGTCGCTGTACTGACGATCACCAGCTCACTGTTCAGCTCAGCCAGTTGGCCATACATACACCATTATCACTACCTTCCCTAAGCAATACTACTACTACTAATACTTGCCACCATCACTACTACTACTACTTGCTATCACCACCGTTACTACTACTACTACCACCTGATAATACTTCCACCTGATAGTACTACTACCACCACCTACTAAAACTTTTTTTTTTTTTTATATGGCCTCCAGCCTCCCCCAATAGCCATACCTTCGCCACCATTTAATTACCTTAATATTAAATAGCCTAATACATAAATAGCTATCCTATCTGTGCTAAATTAGTTGAGCAGCAGATCTATGCGGGATTCAGTGACAGTAGCCTCATAGTCAATATCAGCGACTGTTGTCGGCTTTGGGGCCGATGCTCTCGTTCTCCTGAGGCAGAGCAATGCCAACCTAAGCAGAGAGAAGGCTAGTCGACATCTCAACCAAGCTGTAACGTTACTTCTGGGCTGCGTCTTCCGTTCAGATAATACCTCCGCGAGTCTGGCTTATAAACATCTTGAACTTGGTCCCATCCTGCCTGAGGTTGTAAACACCAGAGGAGTAAAGCTGCCCTGATCAACATTCAGAATTCTCTCCCCATATGCCCTGATCTAGTCATTCTCGTTCCTCCTGTGATCAGCATTGAGAGCTAGGCTACGGTGACACCGGCCATGGGATTGAAGATCCCTATGTCAAAGAAGGCTTGCTGTCCACGTGTCCAGAATTCTCGAGCACTGACGTCCACACGGGCTTCGTTGGATATGTTTGAAGCCCTGTGATGGAGATTCTCACCGTCCAATGGAAGGAGGATCGGTTTTGTCCTGACATCATGACAGATTTCCCTCAACACATTTTCTGTGATATCCCTTACTTCGTCGTGCCTCATGCATACGAAGCCCCCGTTCTTGCACACCATGGCGTGGTCGATGTCATAGGAAGAGCCACATGCGCTTTGGGAGGGCTAACCTTCTACTGGCCTACCATACCTTAGAGCAATGGCATCTGTAAATTCTTGTTTATTAAGACTGAAACCTCTTACCCTTATCGGTAACGATGTTAGCCAGTTCGAGGTGCCCACCTCCTGCGCTATAGCTACTTTTTTTTCAAGTTCTCTGGCACTTGCAGCATCAGTTGTTGCAGTTTATCACTTTGGGTGTGCTGTCGTTCAGTCGTAATGGACCGTCGAATCTTGTTTACTTCGCTGGTATCCACCTGACTTGCTGCATTCTGAGTTATTATATGCTCAGTGAGGGCTGCTGTGAGCTTGACTGAGTTCTGATGTTCGGTGGCAGCAAGCTCCTCTGGATTAGTCAATCCCATTCCTCCCAG
Organism: Homarus americanus; assembly: GCF_018991925.1. Lineage (NCBI taxonomy): Eukaryota > Metazoa > Arthropoda > Malacostraca > Decapoda > Nephropidae > Homarus > Homarus americanus. The sequence continues at coordinate 5,050,618 of NW_024723541.1, forward strand.
TCTCGGTGGTAGTGCAAGGATTGACCTTTCTGCTGGGGTTAAGTGAAGGTGTTTCACTAATTTTGGAAAGAAATGACGTTGATGGCTTCCTCCAGAGGGTGGAGGAGGAGTCCGATATTCGGGATAGTGCGCATGGATGAATGCCACAGAAGCAGCATGTGGCTCTTTTTTAGCAATATCAGACAGAGCATGGATTTCCTTCACCCACTCATTTATCTTTCCTGTTACGTACTCGGTCTTGATATCCTTTGTGCCGATTACCACACCTAGGTGTCTTTGGCCTTCCTTTTTTATTTTAACCTCGCTTCCACCGAACACCTACACTGCCCGTTCATAATGTTCTGGCTTCAAAATGAGGAAGGGCTTGCTGGCATTTGGGTGGTACCCTATTTGTGGACCACGTGATGTTATCAGGTCCCAATACTTTTTGATGACCCCACTTTCCCTGCTCCTCTAAGGTCGTCAGCATAAGCCACTTGCTCGATCGCGGTTGTTTCAAATTTTATTGCGTATTGGAGCACGGATAGGCGTAGTGCGTACATTCCCATGGCAACAGGGTCCCCCTGCATTGTTCCCTCAGTTGACTGTATGATGGTATCTCTTTTTAAAGCCTTGAAGCTTGTTATATAGAGGTCTGATGGGTTCCTATAGGTGTTTTCAACATACATTGCAAAGCTTAGACACTTGATCTTGATGTTGTGCAGTGTAGCTTCGCCGTTGATTATGTTGAATGCATTGGAAGCGTCAACTGGGAGTACTGCCTCACAATCACGCTGCTCAGATATCTTTCTCATGGCGCGAATGACAGTCTCCCCCCCTCCGGCGTGGTGGCCCGCACATACTTTCAGGTTCCCTGTATCTGCCCTGACATCATCATTTACCACCTCCATTATCCAGGGGAATGAGGCGGCAGGACGTTAGAGCGTGTAGGTGATGGCAGCATGAGGTTACTAGCTTTCTTGCTAGGGCGGCGGTGGCATTGCAGAGATCACTTGCTGCAGCGTCAAACTTCTTAGTGCTGAGGATTACTCTTCAACCGTCTGCATCCAAGCCTGAAGGGTCTGCCCCTCCCTTTGTTTTCAGTGCTTTTTTCCACACCATCCCACCTGTTATTATCTGCAGGGGGATGTTTTTCCTTCAGTTGTTGTAATGTCTCTCTGTTTATTGGCAGAACACCACCGGAAGATTTCTATTTGAGAGATTTTACCGCCAAGGACACTTTTCTCAGCCTCAACTTGTTTCCAAACTTTCTGGCAACATCCTCGGAGTTTTGCTTTTCATCTCCGATGAATTTTAGACTTTCCTGCAGTGTTCTTGCCCCTTTCTGCCACATTGTCAATCTTCTCTTCATTGCTGCCACATTTTCTTTGTACTTAATCCTTTCGTGTGTCCTCTGAGAATAGATGGGGTATTATTGCCAGTATTTGAAGAGGTAATGGGGCAAGGAAGCAGTCCTGAGTGTACTCGATTATGAGGCGAGTCATCTCCCGAATCATTTCTTTGGTGGCTGCACACTTGGGTGGTTCATAAAAGTTAATGGCGACCACCTGACAACTTCTGAGTAGGTTTCTTTAACCCATTATTAGCATTTTCCAACAACATGCCATTCCACTGTGGTGGCTGTTTGTCGTTCACCTCGTGGACTTCTGCAAATGTTGGAGCAGCAATTGTTGACATTATATTTTCAAACTGAGTGGACTCACTGCTAACATTCAGGGTATCATCGGACGGTGATGTCCGGACGATATCCAATTTGTCCTTCTGTGACGGCTCCCTGCCCTGGGGATTCAGACAATTGTTTCCCTTTCTGCATCCCACACGTCGGCGGTTGTTTCATGCACATTCACAGCTTGTGTAATCTTGGTTCTGGCTAGCACAGATGCAGCAAAAGTAGTTGCCCGGCATAATGCATCACACTTCGGGCAACAGGAATGTCTGCCACTGACATCTGCTTTGTTCTCATACGGTGGGCGGCGGAGTCATGAGTTATGAAGTGAAAGAAGATTAATAGGGGTTGAAGAAAAGTGGTGAAACTGAAATATAGTAAGAGTAGAAAGAATCTGGGCTCAACCAGATCGCTTCATGTTCCCTATTGGTGTTTAATCTTTGTTTTGCTCCCTTGGGTCGTCAGACCTTTGTATTAATATTGGTTTATTTATATAGTGCTGCTTATTATACTTTTTTTTATACTGCGGTGTAGTTAGTGAGCCCGCCCATGTCCTTGTGTAGCTGGGAGGGTAGTCACATTTGTTTTCCTAATGTGTTTAGTTAGATGTTAGTTGTGTTAGTCTAAAGTATACTGTATGGAGAGGCCTGCCAGGTTCTTAGTGGAGCTGGTAGGTCACTCTCATCTTTTATTCTCTCTATTAATGTTTTATGTGTATATTGGGGCAGGAAGTGGTTCATTTACTTTCTTCCTGGCTGATTTAAAGCAACTGTGTTCTTGGAATACTTCATTATCTATATTATTTATCCAGTTTTGGTAAGTTTCTGTGTTGAGTTCAGTCACTTTGTTCCAAATATTTGCGGCTTTGTTGTGTATATCTACATTGATTGCTAGGAGGTTTGTTCTCTTGTGTAGCTGTTCATTATTGATGTGGTCTGTATATTTTATGTTATAAATAAATCTGAGGGCTATATTTTGTACTGTTTGGAACCTTTTAATGCTCGTTTTACTTAGGGTGTTCAATGGGATGGGTGGGTAGTCCATAATTGATTTGACAAGGACTATATAAATCTTTCTTTTGTTATTTATGCTAAGATTCTTAAAACGTTTTATTTTTTATAATCTTCTTCTAATCTCTCGTTCTTTATCTTTTATGTATGTTATATATCCTCTTTTTGTTAGTTTTAGTCCAAGCATTCTGCCTTCAGTGTCGTATGGGTATAGTTCCTGGTCGACTATTACTGGACTTGTTTTGATCTTGGCTATCGGTATTATCTTGAACTTGTTCTTATTTGTCCTGATTTTCCATTTTTTCTCAAAGTCATTTATGTTTTTTTATCGCTCTTACCGTGTAGCGTGCCATAAATTGGGTTGATTTTTCTGGGTATGATACTATTTGAGTAATATCATCAGCAAATATTACATATTCGCTAAAAGGGGTTAGTTGAAGTGTGTCTGAGGTATAAATTGTATATAGTGTTGGAGAAAGGCATCCTCCTTGAGGTACTCCACTCTCAAGATTAAACATAGTTCCCATAAGGTTTCCAATTTGAATTTGTGCTCTCCCATCATCTAAATAGTTACACAATATTCTTAGTAAGTGTTCGTTAAGTCCCAATTTTACTATTTTATATTTTAAGCCCAAATGCCAAACTTTATCAAAAGCCTTAGAAACTTCCCTTCAAATTATATTGATCTGGTTCCCCTTGCTTTTTTCTATCGCCATTATTTCCGTTATTGCAGCTATTGCAGTTAGGGTATTTCTATTGGGCATAAATCCATGTTGTCTATTGTTAGTTTTCCCCTGTTGTGTTAAAAAGGTTATAAGTCTTGAATGTAATTTTTTTTCCAGTAGTTTTCCGGTAATTTCTAACAAAGATATTGGCCTGTAGTTTAATATTTCCTTGTTGGAGAGTAACCTGTTATTAAGCATGCGTTATAGATGTTCAATAATGTTTTTAAGATGTTTTCAGGTAGATTTATGATCATATTTCGTGTAATACCAGTGAGACCGGGGGCCTTTTCCTTAAACTTCCTCAGACAGTGAATCATTTCTCCCATAGTTATTATTTGATTATTAGGTAGTAAGTTATAGCCAATCAGAGCACCTCAGTAAACGTACATATATCACTCCACTGTGGGGCACCGCTGATTGGCTAATCCAGGACGTAGACGCACGGGGAGTCGTCAAAATTTGGGGAGCCCAAATATATGTTTTCCAGAAGCTTGAATGTTTCTCGTACAATCTGAGATAGTAATTGCACAGTCGCTATGTTGGGTAAGGTCAATCACTAGGATTGAGTGTCCATTCACAACGAAGTTGCAGACTGCTCAACCATGCAGCAGAAAAGGCAAGTCTTCACAGCTCCAGGTCCAGCAGTCTAGTCTTCTCATACAGAGGAAACTAGCTCTTATGAGAGAGGGGCAGAGAGGTGACAAGTTGGGAAGCAATGTCCGGGTAGTAGGGACATACGTGCGGGCGTGGGTTTGTAATTATCACACCTGACTCTTACTTGTATATGTGTGGCAGGAATAATCACAATTTCTATGATCACAATGATGTAAGTAAGTAAGTAATATAGCCTTACTTGGTCGGGTGTGGGGGGTGGCTGGCTCTTCTCAGGGGTGTCTGTTACATGTGTGAAGCAGCAGCAGGCATAGTATAGTTGGCCTTCTGTCACTGTCCTCTGGGGCGGGAGTCGCGAGACTGCTCCTTCTTAAGTAGGCCTATCCCACATATCTATGTCTGTGACTGTTGTCAGTTTAGGGGCTGAAGATCTTACTCCCCTGAGCCTTGATGAATGTATTTGCTCAGAGGACTGTGGATTGTTGTCTCATAATATCTGTTGACAAGACGAGGATCCTCAATCCTCGTCCTACTCACCCTCTGCCTCTTGACTTTAACATTTACAGCATGCCCTTTAAAATATGAAGCTCTTATAAATATCTTGGAATTTGTGTGAATGATGCAAACTTTGTCGGCAACCTTCGTGCCAAACTAATGCAGCGCATTAAACCCCTCAGAGCCCTTGTTGGCAAGGGCTATGAAATTAACATCACCTACTATGCTCGTACTTCTATTCTCACTTCATTCGTTCTGTAGTTGATTATCATGCTCTCCATCTTGTGACTATTCCGCCTAAGCAACTCAACAGCCTTGAGGTAGTGCAAAATGAAGCCATGCTCATAATTCTAGGATGGCCAAAATCAACTAGAATTGTAAACATGAGGAAAGAGCTCGGGCTGCCCTCCCTATCTGAGAGGATAGTTCTACTTAATATCATGTTTTGTGTCAAAGTTTTAATGAACAATGGTCCCCAAACTACAGCTCAAACTGAGTTGATGTTCTATCTAAGTAATCCCGACTATCTCGCCAACCTTCCACAAAAGACTCTCTTTGGGGCGTGGCTTCATAAAAGTGTTGCAGATCTCTTGAACTGAATGTCCAAATCACCCCAGACGAACCCATTAATACCATTCCTCCTTGGCTGGATATATCAGTTCCTATTAATTACACTCCTGTTGGTAGTAAGCAAATGTTAAACACCGATGTGATGAGATGTGTCACACTAGAAACTATTAACAGACACATATAGAGTAAATCAAGTGAATGTTATGCTTTTACTGGTGGTTCTGTGTAGACAAACACAGGTAGAACAGGCTGTGCAATTGTAATATATAAATAAAAAGAGATGATAGTGTCAAACAAGCAAAGGCTGAACAACTGGGCCAGCACAACACAAACTGAACTCACTGGAATCTACTTAGCGACAGACTACCTTAAAAAAAATGGAGGTGGGGTGATATTCTGTGACACTCAAAGTGCTTTGACATCAATGAACATCCCGTCAGGCTCTACGTCTAAAGTTGTGTGAGATATTAAAAGAAATGTGATAACTGCCAATGAGAACAACTCTCATCGAATTTGAGTAGATTTCGTCCCATGTTGGAATTAGGCATCATGACCGTGCTGATAGACTGGCCAATGAAGCATGTAAGAAAGAAAATGCTGACCGTGACCTTAGCCTGTCCAATGCTGTACTTAACAACATTCAAGTCAGAATCATGAACTCTGATCTAAAAGAACTGAGAAATGCATAGAGACCTGGCAGTTGTAGCATCAGTAAATATGACAAATTTTGTGACGAGAGGTACCGGTATGGCCAGCATAAGAACATAAGAAAATAAGGAGTCTGCAATAGGCCGGTTGGCCTGTGCATGGCAGCTCCTGTCGAGAGTTACTACCACGCTCTATCATCCATGAATCTATCTAGCCTCCTTTTGAAACTTTCCAGAGTTCCCACACTTACTACAAAGTTGCTAAGCTTGTTCCACTCGTGCACCACCCTATTTGTGAACCAGTTTCTTCCTATCTCCCTCCTAAACCTAAACTCATCCAACTTGAATCCGTTGCTCCGAGTCCTATCCTGCTCGGATATTATAAGAACTTTATCTATATCCCCTTTATTTATTCCTTTCACCCACTTAAATACTTATATCATATCTCCCCGCACTCTTAGTCTTTCTAGGGAATGCAAGTTAAGTTTCTTTAACCTATCCTGATATGGAAGGTTTCTAAGTCCCGGAATCATTTTTGTCATTCTTCGCTGTCATTCTATAATAGGGGCACCAGAACTGGACCGCATAATCGAGGTGCGGGCTGACTAGCGCAAGATATAGTTGCAATAAGACCTCTGCACTCTTGTTACTTACACTTCTAGATACAAAACCCAATACTCTGTTTGCCTTATTTCGAACATTAACGCACTGTTTTCTAGGCCGTAGGTCCGGGCATACAAGTACCCCTAGGTCTCTTTCACAAGTCGACTTCTCTAGGTTGATGTTGTTAAGGCTGTAAACATTATAAGTATTTGTTCTTCCAATATTAAGTATGCTGCACTTGCTGGTGTTGAATTTCATTTGCCAGTTTTCAGACCATCCCTGCAGTTTATTTAGATTCTCCTGTAATGCATTTGCATCCTTCCCTGAATTAATTTGCCGCCCTATTTTGGTGTCATCCGCAAACTTGCTTATGTCACTGCTGATCCCAGTATCTAAATCGTTTATGTAGATTATGAACAAGAGTGGGCCTAGTACTGACCCCTGGGGAACCCCACTGGTTACACGGCCCCACTCAGATTTAACACCATCTACGCTGACCCTCTGCGTTCTATCGGTGAGCCATGATTTTATCCAATTTAAAACTTTCCCCTCGATACCATGAGCCTTAATTTTTCTCAGAAGCCTCTGATGCGGTACTCTGTCAAATGCTTTGCTAAAGTCTAAGTAAATAACATCGTAATTTTCGTCATTATCTACTACCTCGAAGACTTTCCTAAAAAACGTTAGCAGATTTGTGAGACAAGATTTTCCCTTTGTAAACCCATGTTGAGAGTCGTAGATTAATTTGCTTTTCTCTAGATGCGATCGGGTGCTATTTGCTATAATTGATTCAAGAAATTTCCCCACTACTGACGTCAAACTGATCTGCCGGTAATTTGACGCTGATGCTCTGTCTCCCATTTTGAATATGGGTACTACATTTGCCTGTTTCCACAAATCTGGCACAACTCCAGTGTCTAATGATTTTGTAAATAAGTTTACGAGGGGTCCGCTAATCTGTTCCCTACACTCTTTTAAGACTCGAGGGAAAATTTCATCCCGCCCTGGGGATTTTGTTTTCTTTACTTTATTTATCTTCTTAAGAACATCCTCTTTTCTGATAGTGATATTCTTTAATTTCTCTTCTTCCTTTCCCTAAAATATCAGTTCCACCTCTAGAATTTCATCGCAAATTTCTTCTATGAAAACTAATAAGAAGTAGCTGTTCAATGCTTTGCTTATGTGTCACTGCCATTTATCAATTCTCCCCTCCCTGACTTTAAAGGCCCAACTTTGTCCTTGACCTTTGTCCTATATACCTGGAAAAATCCCTTGGGATTCGCCTTGGATTCTCTTGCTATTTTGATTTCATAGTCTCTCTTTGCTTTCCTTACATTTTTCTTAACATTCCTAGATAGTTCTTTATACCTGTTTCTGAGCTGCTCCTCCCCTCCCTTTAATATCTTATATATTCCTTTCTTTATTCCTATGTCATGTTTAAGTTTTCTGGTCATCCACCTTGGCTCAGTCTTATTTGACCTAATTTTTCTGTATGGTATATATTGTTCTTGTGCTTTATGTAGTATACTAGTGAATATATTATAGTCATGATCAATTGTTGTGTCATCTATGACCTCACCCCTTCCTACTGGGAACTGACGTGACTGTTCCCAGGTGACCTCACCTAGGTACCTTCTTAACCCCTGATAATCCGCCAACCGAAAGTTTGGGACTCTGACCATATTGTCATTGGTTTTTCGTTTCCCAATTTAGGGTGAACCTGATTTCTCTGTGATCACCGTTACCTAGTTCTTCCCCTACTGTGATATCTCTGATAATATTTTCTTTATTTGTTAATACTAGGTCTAATATATTGTCACCTCTAGTAGGTTCTGTAATTAGTTGTTTCAAAAAATTGTCCTGTACTGCGTCTAGGAAGTCTTCAGATTCATAGTCGCCTTCAATGTTGTCCCAGTCAATGTTTCTGAAGTTGAAATCCCCCATAATGCATAGTTTGTTATATTTTGCTGCCCTACTCATTTCCTGCCATATGGGCTGAGCTGCTTCTTTGCCAAGACTTGGGGGCCTGTAAATCACTCCCATAATTAGTTTTTCTCTTTCTTCCGTGATTTCTACCCACACAGACTCGGTTCCTATTTCACCCTTTATTGAATTATTAATACAACATTTTAATGTATCCTTGACGAAGAGTGCGACCCCTCCCCCCTTCCTACCTTCCCTGTCCTTGTGAAAAAGGTTTTACCCTTCTATGTGGTACTCTGATAAAAATTTTTGCTCGCCAGATTCATCCAAGTTTCGGTGATTGCTATGACGTCTACATTCTCGGTACATACAACCGCTCTCAGCAAGTCTATTTTATTTCTAACGCTCCTACTGTTTGTATAGTATACATTTAAACCTACTCTTCCCTGGTCCTGTTTTACCCCTTGTCCTGAGCAACTAATTTTACTTCCCAGGACCTGCTTGTTTTTTGACTCCCACTTTCCCCGACCCCTCTCTACTGGCGAAACCCCCCCTTCGGAGTGACAATTTCACGCTCCAGGGATGCAGACAACGTCTTTACCCCCTCACGAGACAAGTGTACTCCGTCGCGACAGTACAGGTAGTCGTTGCCATAGAATCGTTGCCAGTTATCAATGAATGCCCAACCATTGTTTGCACAATGTTTTTCCAGTCGGCAATTTATAGCAATTGCCCTGGACAGCCATTCACGACCAACCCCTCTTCTAGGCAAGACACCACATACTATCGGGATCCCTCCCCTATCTCTAATCTTCCCCAGCGCCTCCCTATACCTCTTGAAAAGTTCCTCACTCCTAACCTTACCTATGTCGTTTCCTCCCACACTAAGACACACTACTGGATTGGTACCCTCCCCTGACAAAACCCTGTCTAACCTCTCGGCTACATGCCCTATCCCAGCCCCAGGAAAACACACCCTAGTCCTACGTTTCCTATCTCTCGCACAAAAAGCCCTATCTACAAACCTCACCTGGCTGTCCCCAACTACCACGACCTTACCTGTGGGCAGGGTTTGTACAACTGCCCTTTCCTCTCCTTGATCCATACCGTCCTGCCTCTTCTCTTCCTCGCCAGCTTCCTGCAGCACCTGGTAAGGGTTACTACACTCCACACCCTGGTCAGCTTTCCTGAGCCTGACCCTAGTCCCCTTGGAGACAACCACTCTCCACGCCTGCTCCTCCTTCGCAGGTGTCCTGCTAGGCAGGACACCTACCTGAAGGAGTTCCGTCCTGAGGGCTTCATTTTCCCCCTTTAGAGTGTCAACCTCACTCCTCAACTGCCCCAGGTGCCTTAACAGAGTGGCAAGGAGGTCGTCTTTCCCCACACTCCCCTCCTCTTCCCCCACGACACAACGATCCACGGCGGCCATTTTCCTTGGTCTCTAACGGGAGCACTATCGGGCACGACCTTCTCCAAGCTGGGTCAGAGGTCAGAACCAGACAATGTGATGTAGTCGTGGAACACTCAGCAAGTAAACTTTTTGATAAACCTTTAAAGCATACACTACCAGTGTTGAATAGTAGTGAACAGTGCTGAAGTCAGTGAAAAACAATTCGGCAGTAACAGCTGAGTCTTACCCAAGCTAACCTCCACACAGTGAGGTTCCAAGTACCAAGTGATAATTGCCCCTGAGACTCCAAAACACCAGCTATGTGTTAATCCGTCCACGACAGGGAGGCCTGGCACCACACCTCACTCACTTGGGTGAGGGAGGTCCTGTGACACCAGACCACGTGGTGTACCCATGATGCTACGACACCACGTAGTGAATGAGTTGCTACAGCATAATGTGAGGTTCCTCATAACACCATCTTCTGTGAGGGAATTACTACACCACGTGATGCCCTTCATAACATCATCTCTGAGGAAATTATTACACCACATCAGGCCCCTCATACACCATCTGTGAGGGAATTACTACATCATCAGGCCCCTCATAACACCATCTGTGAGGGAATTACTACACCACGTCAAGCCCCTCATAACACCACCTGTGAGGTAACTACTACACCACGTGATGCCCCTCATAACGCCATCGTTGAGGGAGTTACTACACCACGTGTTTGCTGTTCAACACCTCAGCATACATGATCTACGTGACCTACACTGTAAACATTAATCTGTATGTTCACTGTATGTTCCTTTACCTTTCTCTAATGAAGGCTTTAGTTAAACTACCAATGGCAATGTATGTAATAAGTCATTTGTGTCCAATGTATATTTTCAGCCTTCTGGCTGCAGAACTTTTTCAGAACTTTTTCAATAAACCCTTAATTATTATTATTATTATTATAATTATTATTATTATTATTATTATTATTATTATTATTATTATTATTATTATTATTATTATTATTATTATTATTATTATTATTATTATTATTATTATTATTATTATTATTATTATTATATATTATTGAATGTGACACTGTCAAAGACTTTAGACCACCTGGCTTATTGTATCATGAACTTTGTAATTACTACATTGAATCTGGGGTGCTTTGTGACATTCTTGTTGTTTATCCCAAATTTGCTAGTCCACACTGATTAGTCATCAATTAGAATATGACGTCTAATGAATATAAGAACATAAGAACATAAGAATGGAGGAAACTGCAGCGGGCCTATTGGCCCATACTGGGCAGTCCCGTTTTCACCCAACCCCTATTGCTCATATGAGCATCCAACCTATGTTTGAAGCAATTCAGCGTATTCGAGTTAATGATGATATTTGGTAACTTGTTCCATTCATCCACTACTCTGTTTCCAAACCAGTGTTTACCTATTTCACGCCTAAATCTAAATTTGTCTAATTTAAAACCATTGTTACGAGTTCGCTCCTGGTTGGATAGTTTGAGTACCTTTGTAATGTCCCCTTTGTTTAGCCCTGCCTTCCACTTATACACCTCTATCAGGTCGCCCCTCGCTCTACGTCTCTCAGGGAGTGCAAATTAAGATGCTTTAACCTGTCTCTATACTCAAGGTTCCTAATGCCCGGGATTAGTCTTGTCATTCTCCTCTGAATTCTTTCCAAGGATTCTATATCCATTCTGTAATACGGTGACCAGAACTGAACTGCGTAATCCAGGTGTGGTCTCACAAGAGCAAGATACAGTTTTAGGATGACCTCGCTAGTCTTGTAACTAACACTCCTTTGTATGAACCCAAGTACTTTATTAGCCTTGTTACGAGCAAAAACACATTGTTTACTTGGCTTAAGGTTCCTACTTATCATTACTCCTAAATCTCTCTCGCAGTCGGATTTCTCTATGGCATCATTGTTCATCTGGAATCTGGTTTCCCTGTTTACATCTCCTATACTGAGTACTTTACATTTGTCCACGTTGAATTTCATCTGCCATTTTTCAGACCATTCGAAAAATTTGTTTAGATCTTCCTGTAGTTTTGCCGAGTCCTCGTCAGATTTGATAACACGTCCTATTTTAGTGTCATCAGCAAATTTACTTATGTTGCTGTCAATGATATATCTATGTCGTTTATATAATTAATAATCCAAACTGAGCCTTGGGGAACTCTTTGTGCGTTGCTCCAATGGGACTTAGTGCCGTTAATGCTCACTTGCTGTTTCCTGTCCTGAAACCACGCCCTAATCCATTTAAGGATGTCACCTTTGATGCCATGAGCTTCTACCTTTCTAATTAGTCGTGGGGGACTCTGTCGAAGGCTTTGCTAAAGTCGAGATATACCACATCATAATTGTGCCCCTCGTCCACCGATTCGAAAACTGATGAAAAGAATGTTAATAGATTAGTTAGGCAAGAACGTCCGCTTGTGAAGCCATGCTGGGAATCATTGATCAATCTGTGCTTCTCCAGGTGATTTTGAATAGAGTTTGAAATGATTGCTTCCAGTAATTTGCCTACTATTGATGTTAGACTGATTGGGCGGTAGTTAGAGGATAGTGATCTATCCCCCTTCTTGAAAATCGGTATTACATTCGCTATCCTCCAGGATTCTGGTACTACACCTGTTTTTAATGACATATTAAACAACTTTGCTAAGGGCATACTAAGCTCTTCCTTACATTCCTTTAATACTCTGGCAAATATCTCATCGGGACCAGGTGACTTATTAGGCTTTAGTTTGTCTATTTGCTTACTAACATCGTTACTAGTCACTACTATCTCACTTAATTTGTTTTCGTCACTATCTCTGAATAGAATCGGTGCCTCGGGTATCATGTTTAAATTTTCGGTGGTGAAAACTGTTGAAAAATATTTATTCAAATTATTGCTCATTTCTCCGTCGTTATCAGTGAGCTCGCCGAAGTCTGACCGTATTGGTCCAATCTTTTCTCGTGTTTTAGTTTGATACATTTGGTAGAATCCTTTGGGGTTTGTCTTCGCCTCCCTTGCTATCCTTACCTCATTATTCCTCTTTGCTTTCCTTATCTCGGTTTTAACCCTACTCGCCAATACCCTATAATAGTCCCGGAGGTGAATTTCGCCACGATTTATCCTTCTACCTATAGCCTTCCTTTGGCCAATGATGTTCTTTAAATAATTATTTATCCATTTAGGGTCATTGTTGTCTGATCTGAGTTTTTTGTATGGTATGTTCTGCCTTTGTGCATTAAGTAACTCACTATTTAAATTGTCGTGGAACTCGGCAATCTCAGATCTCGTTATCAGGTCGGTGTCATCTGTCAGGTTCACAGCCAAGCGCGACACCCCCTCTCTCAGCTGCCTCTTTAAACTGTCTTGCATGGCAGCGAACATTGACATCATCCACATGACTCTGACCTATTATATATTGTTAATGAATATGATGCATTTCTTTGTGTACGAATTTCTGTTCTGCATAGTAGTGAACAGTGATATTACCCACATGACCTAGTTTGGAGAAGGACGTGCCCCTAAGTGCTCGTGTTAGTGACCAAAGGAAATGGCCGCCGTGAATCGTTGCGTTGTGGGAGAAAGAGGGACGGTGTGTGAGGAAAGACGACCCCCTGGCCACTCTGTTAAGTCAGATGGAGCAGTAGAGGAGTGAGATAGACGCTCTAAAGAGGGAGAACGAAGCCCTCAGGACTGAACTCTTTCAGGCAGGTGTCCTGCCTAGCAGGACACCTGAGAAGGAGGAGCAGGCGTGGAGAGTGGTTGTTTCCAAAGGAAGTAGGGCTCAGACTCAGGAAAGCTGACCAGGGTGTGGAGTGCAGTAACCCCTACCAGGTGCTGGAGGAAGCTGGCAGGAATGAGAAGAGGCAGGACGAGGAAGAGAAAAGGCAGGACGATGTGGTGCCAGGAGAGAAAAGGGCAGTTGTTCAAACCCTGCCCAGTGGTAAGGTCGTGGTAGTTGGGGACAGCCAGGTGAGGTTTTCAGATAGGACTTTTTGTGCAAGAGATAGGAAACGTAGGACTAGGGCATGTTTTCCTGGGGCTGGGAGAGGGCATGTAGCTGAGAGGATAGATAGGGTTTTGTCAGGGGAGGGTACCAAGCCAGTAGTGTGTCTTAGTGTGGGAGGTAACGACATAGGAAAGGTTAGGAGTGAGGAACGTTTCAAGAGGTATAGGGAGGCGCTAGGGAAGGTTAGAGATAGGGGAGGGATCCCGATAGTATGTGGTGTCTTGCCTAGAAGAGGAGTTGGACGTGAATGGCTGTCCAGGGCAATTGCTATAAATTGCCGACAGGAAAAACATTGTGCAAACAATGGTTGGGCATTCATTGATAACTGACAACCATTCTATGGCAACGACTACCTGTACAGTCGTGACAGAGTACACTTGTCTCGTGTAGGGGTAAAGACGTTGTCTGCATACCTGGAGGGTAAAATTGTTACTCCAAAGGGGGGGTTCGCCAGTAGAGAGAGGTCGGGGTAAGTGGGAGTCAAAAAACAAGCAGGCCCTAGGAAGTAAAATTGGTTACTCAGGAAAAGGGGTAAAACAGGACCAGGGAAGGGTAGGTTTAAATATATACTATACAAACAGTATGTACCGAGAATGTAGACGTCATAGCAATCACCGAAACTTGGATGAATCTGGCGAGCAAAAACTTCCTATCAGGGTACCACAAAGATGGGTACAATCTTTTTTACAAGGACAGGGAAGGTAGGAAGGGGGGAGGTGTCGCACTCTTTGTCAAGAATACATTAAAATGTTGTATTAATAATTCAATAAAGGGTGAATTAGGAACCGAGTCTGTATGGTTAAAAATTACGGAAGGAGGAGAAAAACTAATTATGGGAGTGATTTACAGGCTCCCACGTTTTGGGAAAGAAGCAACTCAGCCCATATGGCAGGAAATGAGTAGGGCAGCAAAATACAACAACCTCTGCATTATGGGGGATTTCAACTTCAGAGATATTGACTGGGACAACATTGTAGGTGACTATGAATCTGAAGACTTCCTAGACGCAGTGCAGGACAATTTTTTGAAACAACTAATTACAGAACCTACTAGAGGTAACAATATATTTGACCTAGTATAAACAAATAGAGAAAATATAATCAGAGTTATCACAGTAGGGGAAGAACTAGGTAATAGTGATCACAGAGAAATCAGGTTCACCCTAAATTGGGAAACGTAAACAATGACAATATGGTCAGAGTCCCAAACTTTTGATTGGCGGATTATGAGGGGTTAAGAAGGACCTAGGTGAGGTCGCCTGGGAACAGTCAGGTCAGTCCCCAGTAGGAACAGGTAAGATCATAGGTGACACAACAATTGATCATGACTATAATATATCCACTTGTATTCTACGTAAAGCACAAGAACAAAATATACCATACAGAAAAATTTGGTCAAATATGAATGAGCCTAGGTGGATGACCAAAATACTTAAATATGACATAGGAATAAAGAAAGGAATTTATAAGAAATTAAAGGGAGGGGAGGAGCAGCTCAGAAATAGGTGTGATGAACTATCTAGGAATGTTAAGAAAAATGTAAGTAAGGCAAAGAGAGACTACGAAATCAGGATAGCAAGAGAATCCAAGGCGAATCCCAAGGGATATTTCCAGGTATATAGGACAAAGGTCAAGGACAAAGTTGGGCCTTTAAAGGCAGGGAGGGGGGAAGTGATCGATGATAGTGTGGAAATAAGCCAAGCATTAAACAGCTACATTTTATCAGTTTTCACAGAAGAAATTCACGAGGAAATTCCAGAAGTGAAACTGATATTTAGGGGATATGAAGAAGAGAAATTAAAAAATAGCACTATCAGAAAAGAGGATGTTCTTAAGAAGATAAATAAATTAAAAAAGACAAAATCCCCAGGGCCAGATGAAATTTTCCCTCGAGTCTTGAAAGAGTGTAAGGAGCAGATTAGCTGACCCCCTAGTAAAATTTATTTACAAAATCATTAGATACGGAAGTTGTGCAAGACTTGTGGAAACAGGCAAATGTAGTACCCATATTCAAAAGGGAGACAGAGCATCAGCGTCAAATTACCGGCAGATCAGTTTGACGTCAGTAGTGAGGAAATTTCTTGAATCAATTATAGCAAATAGCATCCGATCGCATTAAAGAAAAGCAAATTAATCTACGACTCTCAACATGGGTATACAAAGGGAAAATCTTGTCAAACAAATCTGCTGACGTTTTTTAGGAAAGTCATTGAGGTAGTAGATAATGACGATAATTACGTTGTTATTTACTTAGACTTTAGCAAAGCATTTGATAGAGTACCGCATCAGAGGCTTCTGAGAAAAGTTAAGGCTCATGGTATCGAGGGAAAAGTTATAAATTGGATAAAATCATGGCTCACCCATAGAACGCAGAGGGTCAGCATAGATGGTGTTAAATCTCAGTGGGGATGTGTAACCAGTGGGGTTCCCCAGGGGTCAGTACTGGGCCCACTCTTGTTCATAATCTACATAAACGATCTAGATAATGGGATCAGCAGTGACATAAGCAAGTTTGCAGATGACACGAAAATAGGGCGGCAGATTAATTCAGGGCAGGATGCAAATGCACGACAGGAGGATTTAAATAAGCTGTAGGAGTGGTCAGAGAAATGGCAAATGAAAGTAAACACCAGCAAGTGCAGCGTACTTAATATTGGAAGAACAAATACTGTCAATGTATACAGCCTTACCAACATTAACCTAGAGAAGTCGACTTGTGAAAGAGACTTAGGGGTTACTAGTAAGCCCGGACCTACGGCCTAGAAAACAGTGCTTTAATGTTCGAAATAAGGCAAACAGAGAAGAAGGTTGTATATCTAGAAGTGGAAGTAATAAGAGTGCAGAGGTCTTATTGCAACTTTATCTTGCGCTAGTCAGGCAGCACCTCGATTATGCGGTTCAGTTCTGGTGCCGTTATTTTAGAATGGATAGCAATTCACTGGAGTCGGAGCAGCTAAGAATAACGAAAATGATTTCGGGACTTAGAAACCGTACATATCAAGATAGGTTAAAGAAACTAAACTTGCATTCCCTAGAAAGAGGAATAGTGCTGGGAGATATGATAGAAGTATTTAATTGGGTGAAAGGAATCATTAAAGGCGATATAGATAAAGTTCTTATAATATCCGAGCAGGATAGGACTCATAGCAACGGATTTAAGTTGGATAGGTTTATGTTTAGGAGGGAGATAAGAAGGAACTGGTTCACAAATAGGGTGGTGGACGAGTGGAACAAGCTTAGCAACTTTGTAGTAAACGCTGAAACCCTGGGATGTTTTAAAAGGAGGCTAGATAGATTCATGGATGATAGAGAGTGGTAGTAACTCTCGACAGGAGCTGCCATGCACAGGCCAACCGGCCTATTGCAGACTCCTTATTTTCTTATATATATATATATATATATATATATATATATATATATATATATATATATATATATATATATATATATATATATATATATATATATATATATATATATATTGTTACGAGTGAGAGTTCAGTCGTTGATTGTGGATTCGCAACGTGAACGTCTTTTGTTTGTGACGTTCATTTCTGCTTCCTTTGTTTACTTAGCAAGCAGGGCTGCCGTTTTGAGGAATATCGTGTGCTAACGAGGAAAACATATGACAGTTGGTGACGTCATGAGGAGAGACCGTCCACATTCTACGTCACCGAGACGCCATGAGGAATATATTCCTCATTGTTCAAGAAATGCATATAAAATGTAAAGGACTTAATAATGTTTTCTTCAATAATATATATGACATTTTTTATCAACTCCTTTCGTATATATCAACAGATAATAAGAACAAAAGAACATAAGAATGGAGGAAACTGCAGCGGGCCTCTTGGCCCATACTGGGCAGTAACATTTACACCCAACCCCTATTGCTCATATATCCATCCAACCTATGTTTGAAGCTATCCAGCGTATTCGATTTAATGATGATATTTGGTAACATGTCCCATTCATCCACTTCTCTGTTTCCAAACCAGTGTTTACCAATTTCACTCATAAATTTAAATTTGTCTAATTTAAAACCATTGTTACGAGTTCTCTCCTGGTTGGATAGTTTGAGTGCCTTTGTAATGTCCCCTTTTTTATCCCTGACTTCCATTTATACACCTCTATCATGTCGCCCCTCGCACTACGTCTCTCGAGGGAGTGCACATTAAGATGCTTTAACCTGTGTCTGTACTCAAGGTTCCCAATGCCCATGATTAGTCTTGTAATTCTCCTCTGGATTCTTTCCAAGGATTCTATATCCATTCTGTAATACGGTGACCAGAACTGCACTGCGTAATCCAGGTGAGGTCTCACAAGCACAAGATAAAATCTTAAGATGACCTCGCTAATCTTATAACTAACACTCCTTTGTATGAACCCAAGTACCTTATTAGCCTTGTTTCGAGCAAAAACACATTGTTTACTTGGCTTAAGATTCCTACTTATCATCACTCCTAAATCTCTCTCGCAGTCGGATTTCTCAATGGCATCGTTGTTCATCTGGGAACTGGTTTCCCTGTTTACGTCTCCTATACTGAGTACTTTACATTTGTCCACATTGAATTTCATCTGCCAGTTTTCAGACCATTCGAAAAATTTGTTAAAATCTTCCTGTAGTTTTGCTGAGTCCTCGTCAAATTTAATTTCACGTCCTATTTTAGTGTCATCAGCAAATTTACTTATGTTGCTGTCTATGCCGATATCTATGTCGTTTATGTCGTTAATAAATAATAATGGTCCAAGTACTAAGCCTTGGGGAACTCCACTAATGACGTTGCTCCAATGGGATTTAGTGCCGTTAATGCTCACTCGCTGTTTCCTGTCCTGTAACCACGCCCTAATCCATTTTAGAATATTACCTTTAATGCCATGTGCTTCTACCTTTCTTATTAGTCTTTCGTGGGGGACTCTGTCGAAGGCTTTGCTAAAGTCGAGATATACCACATCTTAATTGTGCCCCTCGTCCACCGATTCGAAAACTGATGAAAAGAATGTTAATAGTTTAGTTAGACATGAACGTCCGCTTGTGAAGCTATGCTGGGAATCATTGATCAATTTGTGCTTCTCCTGGTGGTTTCGAATAGAATTTGAAATGATTGATTCCAGTGATTTGCCTACAATTGATGTTAAACTGATTGAACGGTAGTTAGAGGAAAGTGATCTACCCACTTCTTGAAAATCGGTATTACATTTGCTATCCTCCAGGATTCTGGTACTACACTTGTTTTTAAGGACATGTTAAATAACTTTGCTAAGGGCATACTAAGCTCTTCCTTACATTCCTCTAATACTCTGGCAAATATCACATCGGGATCAGGCGACTTATTATGCTCTATTTTGTCTATTTGCTTACTAACATAGTTACTAGTCACTACTATCTCGCTTAATTTGTTTTCTTCTCTTTTTCTCAATAGAGTTGGTGCCTCGGGTATCATGTTTAAATTTTCGGTGGTGAAAACTGTTGAAAAATATTTATTCAGATTATTGCCCATTTCTCCGTCGTTATAATTTAGCTCGCCAGTATCTGACTGTATTGGCCCAATCTTTTCTCGTGTTTTAGTTTGATACATTTGATAGAATTCCATGGGGTTTGTCTTTCCCTCCCTTGCTGTCATCAGCTCATTATTCCTCTTTGCTTTCCTTATCTCGGTCTTAATCCTACCGGCCAATGCCTTATAATAATCCCGGAGGTAAATTTCGCCACGATTTATCCTCCTACCTCTAGCCTTCCTTTGACCAATAATGTTCTTTAAATAATTATTTATCCATTTAGGGTCATTGTTGTTTGAGCTGAGTTTTTTGTATGATATGTTCTGCCTTTGTGCATTAAGTAACTCATTATTTAATTTGTCGTGGAACTCAGCAACCTCAGATCTCGTTATCAGGTCGGTTTCAATCGTCAGGTCCAAGAAGTTCTCCCCCAAGCGTGATACCCCTTCTCTCAACTGCCTCTTCAAACTATCAAAGTTTGCCCTTCTGAAATCTGGGACTTTTGTGGAATTTTCCTTACGGCTGCCCTGAAAATCTAATGTATAATATAAATGGATTGCGGGTAATAAATGCCGTGGAAAATCAACATGGGACCCTCGATTGCTGTGGAAACCCCACTTTGTTCTCCTCCGTGGATACGGTAAGAGCTCTCATCATCAGCCAAGTATCATCATCTATTAGTACTCACAGAACTCTATCTACAAGCCGGTAAGGATATATTTATTTATGTAATTGGCATGTAATTAATCATAGCTTTCATCACCTATGTAGCAGTTACTTATACCTTAACCGTTTTCTTTTATCAGTGTGTCAACAGAAATGATTAGATAAATGAAATCTTTACACCCTGTTCATTTGTTGCTTTATTTTTCCAAATCGCCATATATACATTATTTTCCTGTGCACTTATAAAGGACTATGCAAGTAGCCTAGAACGATCATGGCAATTATTCACTGATTTAATTATTCTTTGGTTTGCAGGGGAGACTACACAAAAGTTGATCAAATCTCCTATTGCAGGTGGTGATAGCTGCAAAGCAGAGCTTCAGAGATGCATGGCTGAACAATGAAGATTTCCAGCCCTGGTTGTCTCGTGTTGAGGACAATCCATCCAGGGCCTTTTGCAAAATATACAAGAGGGAAGTGAGTGCAGAGTTGACAGCCATCAAACGTCACAAAACGACAAAGATGCATTCAGTTTATGAGGCCTCGGAACAACAGGAGGTCCAGCAGGAGAGGATCCCGGTCCACCATGGGAACTATGCAGCAAATGGAGTGGCCGTAGCAACAATTCTTTTTGCTTGCTTTATAGCCGAGCACAACTTGCCATTTACCACTGCAAATCATTTAGTAGACCTCATGAAGAGGATGTTTCCCAATTCTGAAATTGCTCAAGGCATGAACATGAAAAGAACAAAATGCACAGAGGTTGTGAGGACGTTAGGGCGGTGTGTCACCGAGGATTTAGTAGATAAGCTTAGAGAAAGTAAATTTTCCATTATCGTTGATGAAACAACAGACATAAGTACGATAAAGGCATGCTCTGTTAGGGTGTGTCATACGGAGGCGAATTTTTTTTTTTGAGTTTGAGAAATCGGCCCATGGTATTAATGATGTAGTTCTATGTGCAGAATCATGTGCTATCTTCAGATTTGAAAAGTTTTCATTTTTTGCTAGGTAAATTTTAACTTGAAATCTTATTAAAATTCAGTATTCCCACCCTTTTACCAACACCACTAAATAGCTTATTTAAAGTAAAGTAAATGTATCAAGTTAATTTATTAGGATGAAAATGATCCAGAATAGTGAAACGAATGATCTTGACACATTTATTAAATTTAATATTCCTTTAGAAAACAAAATCATCAAATACAAAAACCGGTTTTACTACTACGACCCGGTGTTGCTGCACACCATAGAGAACATGTCTTTCTTGCTTCTGTTTCTACTCATCACCTCCCTGCTGACCACCTGAGCTCGAATGTAGCCTTCCCTCCTCTCCTGGCTGTACACGTGACTGCTGGCCTCGCTCACTTGCTGTACACAACGCTCTATACTCTGGGTGTGCGAGGGCCAGGCAGGGACATGCATGGGGTTGTCCAGGAAAGCTCTGACTTGAACATTGGTGAGGCTACAGGTAAGAGGGGGCTCACTGCCAGCCTGGATGTTATCCAGATCTATGAGATCAGTGAGGGTCTTGGCACCTAGATTGACTTCAGGAGTCTTCCTGACCCTGAAGGAATCGTCACCAACTGATTCGTCATGCCCAGATCCTCTCATAAGTCTCATATCCAAGATCTTTTTGACTGCCACTCTTCTCTCCTCCTCATCCTTACTGCAGAGCATTGTCTGCAGAACTGCCTCGGGATGAGCATACCAGGAAGATCTCCTCACAGTCTGCTCCACAATCTGAACAACCTTCCTTGGCTGACTCCTCAGGAGCTCAAGCTGGAAGAGAACATGCCTCGGACCTTCGGAGAACGATGACTTGACCTTGGTGTTGAACCAATTTGGCAAGTAGACACTCACGATGAATTGGACAATAAGTCTCAGGTTATGAAGCTGGTTCCCTTTCAGTTTATGATGAGCGACCCAAATTCTGCAGAACCTGAGAGCCGTTGTGAGCCACCTAGAATGTGAGACTGGACCTATCTGCAGGTAAGCAAGTCTATCAGGCATGACCCCAGTTTTGATGGCACTGCAAATCATGTAACCATAGTACTGGTCAGTACTCAGGTCGTCAATGACAGTATGTGCAAGCTCAACGAGTGGAGGGCCAACTGTGATTTTTCAAAGCTCGGATTTATTTCTAACTCAGTGGCAGAGTCCAGCATCTTGCCAAGAGGACCAGACCATCTGTTGTTTGAAAGAGTCTTGCCATCCAGCTCCTGGATCAGATGTCTGAGTGGCAACTCGTTGGTGTGGAGGTCACAAACAATCCAGACCAGCTTCCTCCCAATCTTCCGCTCTATCCACTGTATGACCCCCCTTGCCACCCTGTGTTCGTGTTGGTGCTGTCCCCTCCAATGGCCTGCAGGGTCTGGTCTACGTTCCTCTCTCTGAGCCAGTTCACAATGTTATCTGCCACTATCTCAGCTGGTTTCCTGATGTCATCTTTCTCTGGAGTGAAATGCCACAAATACTTCCCTCCTGGTTCACTGCAGCAGGAGTAGTGTTCCTCCTTCACCATGGCAGGGAACAACTTGTCAGAATCTCCAACTTTCATGAACACTTTA
This sequence comes from Homarus americanus, assembly GCF_018991925.1. Lineage (NCBI taxonomy): Eukaryota > Metazoa > Arthropoda > Malacostraca > Decapoda > Nephropidae > Homarus > Homarus americanus. The sequence goes on from NW_024723541.1 coordinate 5,073,027, forward strand.
GTGTCATCCCTTCTCCCATCAAAGAACAAACAATTGATTCCATTTTCTCTTATCCCCTTATCAAACTCCTCTTCTAGGTTACTGACAAGTTTCTCCTGAGCTCTCCTTACTTTGTTATGATCTATCACCAGGTGAACATCATCAGGTGTTATCAAACCACCGTCAATCCAGGCAGCTGTTGCTATCTCTGCAGTTTCTCTGAGACCAGTGTGGTGTCGCATGCTGGCCAGAGCTATGCTCGGGATATCTTTCCTATTTCGAATCTTATGCCTGGAAGGTTTGGGATCATTATTTTCTGGGTTAGGGACAAAGTCATCATTCTCCTGGTCAGCACTCGGATCAGCCATGGGGAAGTCATTAAACTCTGAATCAGCTTGACTCAATCATCGGCCTTTTTACCTCACCCTGGGCCTTCTCAAGTCTCTTTTCCTCGGCAACTCTTCTCCTCTTCTGTCTCTCTGTGGCAGCCTCCTGTCTCTTGGACTCGGAATATCTTGGCTAGAAATCATGAGAGCCCCTATACTGCCAGTCTTCTCTCTCTGTGCTTTGACAAATGCCAGTTCGATCACAGGAATCTTCAGTTCACGCTTGCAAATACAGGAGATGTGGGCCTCGGATTTACAGTCACGATCGCATCCAAACTCAGGACAGAGAACAATTGGGCACTTGCAAGTAATTATGTCAAATAACTGGTCCAGTTGCTTGGCAAAGCTGTCCTTAACTGCAAGTTTTCCTCTCCCAAGAGAGATATCTCTTGCCTTTTCCCAACTGGCTAGCAGTCTCTCACTAATCTTCTTCTGACTTGTTATGACTGGAGGCTTGAACTGAGCGTTAGCCAGAGTGTACTGTGCCAAGACAGCTTTGGTCATATCACTGGCAATGTCTTTGTTTGTGTAAGTTCTTTGGTTCTTTTCACTGATTTGCCTGATTAAAACACCGTATCTCAAAGCATCTCTCAATGTAGGCAACTCCGACTTCAGGAGCTCTCTCCCAGACCCAAGATAGTGACTGAGATGGCTGGATTTTTGGTTCCTCGTCCTGACACAAGCAGCCATCGCAAATATTATCAACTTATAAATGCATCAGAATCTGAAACAGAAAAAAATATTGTTAGTTGGGTTGTTAAAGAATGAAATCAGAAAGCAATGTTCACTATTTAATTGTAATGCAGCTGTACGTTAGATTTTCGATAAATTTCACGCTAAAATTACCCTAGCAAAAGGTTGCAAAATATTGAAACTGAAATTATTTTCTGTTTATATACACTAAAATCTACCAAAAAAGTGATGGGCCATTAGTTTTAGCTGATCTTCCCTCCTATGACACACCCTAATGCTCTGTTCTTGTAAGATTTTGGGATTCAACCACAAACAACATTAAATCTGAGTTATTAGAGGTGCTCAATGTACTGTATATGGTGATGAATCATCTACAGGGTCAACAGGTGATAATTTGTATAATTTAATTATAAAAACATTAGAAACACACCGAATTCCACATGAGAACCTCATTGGCTTTGCTGCTGATGGGAGAACACAATTCTGTAAGCAGCAGACTACGTATCACTATTCCTGGTATAACCATATTGAAATGTATTTGTCATTCTATTCACTTATGCGCTTCATAGGCTGGAAAGACGCTACCACGGCGTTGTGAAGACATGATCAGACTTATATATACCTATTTTTCCCATAGTGCTAAACGACAAAATGAATTTAAGGAATTTAAATCATTCTGTACTGTCAAACCTCACAAAGTTCTGCATGTCAATCAGACCCGCTGGTTATCATTCCACCAGGCAGTTGAAAGAGTACTAGAGCAGTGGCAGCCCCTAAAAATATTTTTTACTTTAAAAGAATCAGAGGAAAGTTTTGTGGCCGTACAACAAATAGCAGAGAGTCTTCGGGACCCTTCACTTTTATTGTACTACAATTTTCTTAATTTCATATTGCCCAAATGTAACAGGTTAAATCTACTGTTTCAGAGAGAGTCACCAACTATACATTTGTTACACTATAGCATGTGTCAGCTTTACAGGAATCTTTTGGGATATTTTTGTCGTTATGAAGCTTTTCAAACGGGTAATCTTGATGCAGTTGATCCCAGAAATGAAGAAAATCTCCTCCCAGTAGGCCAAATATACTTGGGAGCAACAATACATGACCTACTGCAACGTGAACAATATAGAGAACTCCCTAATATGGTCAAGGATGTACAATTCAGATGTCGTATCTTCATGATAAGCCTTTGTGTGCAATTACATCAAAGATTTGAGTTTGGAAGTTTTTATGGATGTGTTCATTTCTGTCATCAAATAGGGTATTTGATAATTAATAAATCCAGGAAGGAGATGCCATCCTTATACGACTTTGTAAAGGCGGTGCCCCGCATATACAGTGGCAGTATACAAGTTTTAGATGATCAATGGAGAGACTTAGATGTGATTGATCTACCACCCGAGATTAAGGACAGCAGTGACATAGTGGACGTTTATACAAACTAGGGGAACTTAAGGACGGTGTAGGCGTTTCCCAATTTAAGGACCTTTGTACATTTGCTTTGCAGGTATTGTTTCTTCCAACATCCAATGCAGATGCAGAGAGACTATTTTCTAAATTGAATTTAATGAAAACAAAATCCAGAAACGCTCTGCAAACTCCCTCTATAAATTCATTATTAGCTTTGTCTGAGGCTGTGAAATTCCAGGGTGGATGTATAAATTTTACACCAAATCAGAGGATGCTAACTTCTATTTGATATCTTTTGTTCAATTAGTGTTTAATGTTCCCATGTTATATTATAATATTATATAATTGTAGGTTTTTTGTATGTGCATGTTTATATTTTGCCAAGACATTACATGCTTTTTAATGTCCATTAATACCTAACGAAAACGTGAAAAAAAATGACGTCATAGAGTTCAGGAATAAACGGCGGCACTGTTAGCAAGCCGCGTGACGATAGTATGGGGCTGGCAGTGATATGTTAAGTACAGAGTATCAATTCAATTTCAATTTCAATTGTTTATTCCTTGACAGAGGAAGCGGGATCCTAGTGCTGTCACTAGGTACCCCTGTACAATAACACCAGAAGCATCTGACAAGTGTGACAAGTATATACAGTATAAATATTATAATGGGGCTTACTAAAGCCTAAAGAAGGAAGGATATTCCTTTAACACATAATCAATGATATTTACATAATATCTGGCCAGTATGGGGAGGATCATCGTGTCTTCGTCAGGGAGTCGTGAAGTGGTGGTCCAGCAGGCGTCACGGAAGCGTTGTGTGTGGTGACATCTTAGGAGGTAGTGGATAAGGGTGCGGCTGTCGGGTCTTCTGCATAATGCACAAGAGTGCTGCTCAAGGGATGCGGGGATTACAGAGTATCTCCTTTCTTATTGTACAGTATATTTCTAGTAGTATAACGTGTAAACCTTGCTCGACTTTTAGAACACCAAGTATTATTTGTGAAAGATTGTTGTTAATCATATTTTAGAGTTCCACGGAAGATAACTTGCTTATTTATGAGGTTTCGTGTGGTGGATATACCACGTTTTTCATGTGGTTGATAAGCTAAATAAGTGTTTAGTTTTTACTTTTATGTTCATTATTTTGTCACTCGGTTGAGTCATTTATTTGATCAGATTTAATTTGTATTTGTTTATTTTTGTACATAACTGATATATTTGTTTTATTGTTTGTTTCTTAATATATTCTGTAATTAAATCTGCTGCATGTATTTCAATATACCCCATAGTAATGAAGTGATGATTTTGTTGGGATCTATTCCTTGAACCTATAATACAAAGAGAAGTTGAATTTGTGATTTTGTTACAATCTAAGAGCCCTAGGGTCGTAACAATATATATATATATATATATATATATATATATATATATATATATATATATATATATATATATATATATATATATATATATATATATATATATATATATATATCCTACATCTATCTCGAGTGCTTTCAAAGCATTTTTAACCTTGGACCACTGACAAATAAATTTGTGTTACATTTTATCAGTTTTGTTCTGACCATCACTAAAGTTTTTAGAATTTAATTCCCTAATCAAACTTGCTTCAACCAGAAGTCTTTCTGTGACACATGATGATTTATACACTTCTAAGCTGTTTTCCCAATCTATTGGATGATTATTGTTCCTAACATGAACGAACAGTGCACTGCTTTCAGATGCTGTTCTAATATTGTACGTGTGCTGTTTAATTCTGAGTTGTAATGCTTTCCCAGTCTGTCCTACATAATTTCCATTACATCTGCTACATGGAATGCAGTAAACACTTCCATTTACATTCAAGGTTGGGTTATTCTTGATTAATATATTAGTAGTAATAGTTGAGTCATACTTAAAAACAACATTAATATTTAATAATTTAAGGGACTGTTATTCTTGATTAATATATTAGTAGTAATAGTTGAGTCATACTTAAAAACAACATTAATATTTAATAATTTAAGGGACTGAACTAACGGGACAAATTCATTGCGATAAGGTAGATTCAAAATATTCTTAAGTGTAGGAATTTGCCTGGTTTAAGTAGAATGAAAGGATTTTCTGGCCCTTTTAAAACAATGATCAACAATCAATGAAGGGTACCCAAGTTTTTGTGCAATGGTCAGAATGTGTTTTAGTTCTTCATCAATAAATTCAGGGTCACAAATATGCAAACATCTCAAAAAAATAGCAGAAGAAACTGACATTTTGGTAGGTTCATTGTTACTTGATAAAAAATGTATGAAACTGTCTACCTGTGTAGGCTTTCTGTACACCTTAAATTTATAGTTAAGACTATTTTTAATGATAAGCATAACAAGAAATGGAAGGGATCCATTTATTTCTCGTTCAATTTTTAATGTAATACTTGGGACAAGATCATTAAGCTTGTCTAAAAATTCCAGTGGGTCACTGTTTTTAGTGCAAAGACAACGAGCATCATCTACATATGGATAACTTGGAGGAATAAAATCCCTTATATTGGGTAGTAATCCAGCCTGAAAAAAACTGCAAATAAATACAGAGCATTTAAGTGGCATATCATTCGTGATTTTGTATATCAATTTCTTAGTGAAAGTGACAAAGTCCAAAAAAGGAAGTTAAATGCTAAATTATTGGCTCTGTTTGACGAGAGTTACTGGTCTAAACTGAGTGATTCAAATTTGGTCATAAACTTATCTTATGATCTATAGACAAATGAGAATCTTATGCTTGGTTTTGGTAGGAAGTTTTCTATCACTCAACGGTGTGTTAATCCACTTACTATTTTGCTAAAGGTATAAACAACCTGGAAAAGAATAAGTCGGTAGATGTTACAAATGAAGATATTTCCATAGCTTAAGGCTGTTTTCATAGTGCTTTACGTAAAAAATTTGTTTCAAACAATCCCAAAAGATTTGAAACAGCCTTAATAAGCGTGAAAAGAAATGTGAATATCCATATTACTAAGGCTGATAAGTCCAATGCTATTGTAATTTTGGATAAGAGCGTCTATAATGATAAGATGAATTCTTTACTTAGTGATGAAAACACTTATTGTGAGCTTACAAAAGATCCCCTGGAAAATATTAATAAGTTATCTAATTCTAAAATGAAGGTGTTAGTGAAAAAGAACCCCGATCTCATCAAACAGCTCTTTGAAATCGATCCCACTTTACCGTATATGTATGGATTGATCAAAACACATAAGCTTAATAATCCATTACGTCCTATCGTGAATTCTGTGGGTTCTGTTACGTACAAATTATAATTATCGAAGTGTTTGGTTAAGATGATATCCCCTCGTACAGGCTAAATATCTAATTCACATATACACAATAGCAGCGATCTAATTGCAAAACTCAAGAAACACAATGAACCATGTGAATTAATAAGTTTTGATGTATATACACTTTTCACTAGAGTACCAATGAAAGACCTACTTTCATTTCTTAAAGATAAATTACAATTGTTAGATTTGACTATTGAACATGATACTTCCCCAAATTGATAGATGTATGCATTACTGACAATGTGTTTAGAGCAAATGGGAAGTTTTACAAGCAAATATTTGGCATGATCATGGGTAATTGTCTATCTGCTCTTTTAGCCTGTTTTCTGAGGCTTAATTCCTCCATGGTATAGATATGTAGATGATATTTTTTGTCTTTGGCCTAGAAACAGTGACCCACTGGAATTTTTAGATAAGCTTAATAATCTTGTCCCAAGTATTAACTTCAAAATTTATAGAGAAATAAATGGATCCCTTCCATTTCTTCCTATGCTTATCATGAGAAATGGTCATAGCTATAAATTTAAGGTGTACAGAAAGCCTACACAGGTAGACAGTTTCATACATTTTTTTTTTCGAGTAACTATGAACCTACCAAAATGTCAGTTTTTTCTGCTATGTTTTTGAGGTGCTTGCGTATTTGTGACCCTGAATTTATTAATGAAGAACTGAAACACATTCAGTCCATTGCACAAAAACTTGGGTACCCTTCATTGTTTGTTGATCATTGTTTTCATAGGGCTAAAAGAAATCCTTCCATTCCACTCAAACCAGGCAAATTCCAATATATAAGAATATTTTGACTCTATCTTATCGCAATGAATTTGTCCCGTTAGTTCAATCCCTTAAATTATTAAATATTAATGTTGTTTTTAAGTATGACTCAACTATTACTAATATATTAATCAAGAATAACCCAACCTTGAATTTAAATGGAAGTGTTTACTGAATTCCATGTAGCAGATGTAATGGAAATTATGTAAGACAGACTGGGAAAGCATTACAACTCAGAATTAAACAGCACACGTACAATATTAGAACAGCATCTGAAAGCAGTGCACTGTTCGTTCATGTTAGGAACAATAATCATCCAATAGATTGGGAAAACAGCTTAGAAGTGTATAAATCATCATGTGTCACAGAAAGACTTCTGGTTAAAGCAAGTTTGATAGGGAATCTAATATACTATAGGACTAGACATGTGTCTGCCTGTTTGTCTGTGTGTGTGTCTGTCCTGGGCAGCCGAAACGGCACAATCGTTTCTCATCAAACTTGGTGGAAAAATCGCAAAAAATTCGTAGAGTGGAACAAACCTGGTCCCATGTCGATGGTTTTTTTAGGTAGGCATTAAGTAACCATTTTATTTACGCTGGCAAAAGATGTCGCTGTACGTTGTCCGCCGGCTGGACGATTGCAGTTATGGTACGGCTCCCTTCTCCTCCCCCCCACTTTTTCTCGTAGCCTACTTTTTTTTAATGTTGTTTGGATTAGTAAAGAAAGAAAGATGAGTAAATAGAAGAATAAATAGTTAGATATAACAGGTGGGGAGGAGCTGAGTTTCATCATGCGTCTGGATGCGCAGTTTCAACGTTACCAGACGACCTTACAGCTACAGTGTATACTTATTCCTGTGGCTCATGGAAAAGGAGAAGAGATAAAAAGATAATAACAGGAATGCATGGAGAAGATGTACAATAGACACAGGGTGAATATAGACAGTGAAACAGACAGGAGGTTGACAAAAATAGATAGATTCATGCATGCACAAATAGACAATATGGCAGCTAACATGACAGACAGACAGCTGACTGACTGGTTCACACTAGACAAACAGGCAAACACAAGCCAACAACGGATAAGACAGACAGATTTGACGACACAAAGAGTACAGACGGGCTTACATTCAAACACCACACAGACGAACAGACAATTGGGATGGCAATAGACAGGACGGATAGACCTGACACAGATTAGAAGGCATTTATAAACACAAATAACACCAAATTGACCATAGCTGCGTCAGTGAGGGTAGGAGGTCTTACATCCACCAGCATAAATAATAAGACGCATTGAAAACTAACACCCTCGCGCAGAAAGAATATCGATGGTCGGTCAGTCATGTGAGATGGGCCTAAAACTGACTAACGTAGATGATGACCATGATGACTTAACACAGGTGATGACTTAAGCAGATGGTGACTAATCTAACCAGAATCAAGGTCACTTCTCTTCATAATATAATTTATCTCGGAATGATCATGTGTGATTCATAATAATTTATTTTTATGATTTTAACCTCACCTTATGGCAAATATTTCTTTAATTAATTATTCTAACTTTTATTCTATTCCTTCTTATAGTATATTAGATACTGTAAGTATCACGACCACGAACATGATTATAACAACCACGACCATGATTATAACAACCACGACCATGATTATAACAACCACGACCATGTTTATAACAACCACGACAATTATTATTGTATGTATATTATGTATGCTGGATTATGTATTATGTATGTATATTATGTATGTGCTCCATTTATATTTATTCAGCCTAGCTAGCAGCGTGTGGCAATGTTATTACCATATCCCACACGCTTAATTAATGTGCCTGGCGACGTATGGAAGCTGCTAATGTATCACTTGCCATAGGTCGTCTATGGTAGTTGACCAAGAGCTTAGCTAGGGAGCAGTGCTACCCACCTCTGTGTACATACTCTTATCCAGTAAACCGAACCTACAAAACTATACAGGTGTTTGTGTTCTCTCCTGTATATAGAACTTATTACCCAGAACACCTAACATGGCGCAGTGCGTAGTTTTACTGGATTATTACGAGTGATAAGTGCAAGTTTGTGGAAAGCCGGCTTATGACCCCCGCCTTCGTGTCAACCCCGCGTCATCCCTCGAAGAATTTCGCAACTTTGAGCAGTGTCAGTGACAGTGATTTTCTGTGAAGTGTTAAGTGCATTGTGTGTTTCGTGCCATTCATGTGTGACCTTGTTCGAAAGGATTCCAAGGTATACGGCATGTTCTGGGCATTTGTGGGGTGTAGAGCTCAGCGCACCCTCCTCTGACCGTTTACAGAGAGCGACTGAGCTACTCCTGTCTCCACCCCCCTCCCTCACAGCGCCGCCTCCACCCCCCCTCACAGCTGGGGCGAGACGCTCTGCCTGCCTGGGACACACACACACACACACACATACATGTACTAACACTTGCTGACCGCGCGGCTTTCTTATATATATTTTATATATATAACCTACTTATCTGTGTATTTAATTAAATTTTTTGTCTGAAATCTTGTTGATACGACGGGCTGACCGGTCAACACTGATTTAAGACACAGTACACAGATAAAGTAGTTATGGCTCATGCCTTACGTAGCCGTGGACCCAGCGCCTGGATGAGTCAAGCGGATGATAGTCCCCCAGAGATGGATGACCAGGCCGGCCACGACGCTCCAGCTCCCACAACATCGCGCAGCCCTTCACCTCAACATTCAGCGTTATCTCCTGAGATAATTGCCTTAATGAAGTTTATGAGAGATGAGAGACGCGATGATGAAGCTCACAGACGTTTGGCGGATGAGCACAGAAGGCAAGCAGAGGCAGAACGAGACCACCAACGGAGAATGGAAGACAGTGCACGGTTTGAAGCCTTGATATCTCGCCTCACTGTTAACCAAGCCCCTGGCTCTAACACTGCCTCGGTACTGAATGGTTCAGATACCTCATCCATGCTTCCTTCACGCCCCCCAGCCCCACCTAAAGCAGCAGCTCAAACACCGCCCATCTTGGAGCCTGATGTAAATTTCCAGACTTTTCGCGAATGGCGGCGGCGGTGGGCTGATTATGCTACAATGGTGGATCTCCAGAGTTTGTCACAGCCTAAACAACTCATCCAGCTGCGTATGTGCCTGTCCTTGGAAGTTCAGCGTGTCTTAGAACATACGTTGCAGGTACCCCCAACCTCTTCGCTGTCTGTAGAGGAGGTACTGGACGTTCTACAACGGCACATCAAAGGACAGCAGAATGAAGCTCTGCGCAGGAGGGAATTGTTTAGCTGCAGACAGATGGAGGGTGAGTCTTTTGACGCTTTTTATGTACGTCTTAAGAGAGCCTCGGAAGAGGTAGATATATGTTTAGGCCACCACCAGCAGTGCGAGGAGACCCAGTTGAAGCAGGTGATCCTGATGGGTGTTAAGGACGAGGAACTTGTCCAACGCCTCACCTCCCTCGACTCTTCCTCTTCTCTTCAGGATGTGTTGACGATATGTCGCTCCTATGAGGCTGCCAGGTGTGCCACCTCTGCCATCCGAGCTCCCCCTACAGCTGTACGCGCTGTGTCCCGGTACAAGAAGGACAAGAAGTCTGCTCCTACGCCATCGCCCACCACGTCCACGCCCGGTTCATTTTGCAACAACTGTGGTAAGCAGCACGGAACACAGGTGTGTCCAGCTGCTCAGTCTACCTGCAACAGTTGTGACCATAAGGGCCACTGGTCACTCACAGTACGGTGCCCAGCCAAACGCGTCCAGTGCAATGTGTGCGGTCGTCTGGGCCACTATGACAAGTGTTGCCCTTCCAACAAACCCAAGGAACAGCGTCAACGGAAGCTTCAGCGCCCTTCTACCAGAGAGGGCCGCCCACAGTCGCCAAATCAGAGGCACGACGACCCTGGACAAAGCCCGACCCATTTTAGGAGGGTGTACTCCTCGCATCCCAGGACCAAAGTCCCCCAGTACATCAGCGTCATCGTGACCTACGGCGGTGTGTCATCCCGTCTTCAGATGTTGCCCGACACCGGCGCTGATGCTACAGTCATCGGTCCCCAGCATTTGCGATGCTTGGGGCTCTCTCCAAGCGATCTAGGACCGCCTCCCGAGGACCTCTGCGTCACGGCAGATGGTTCACAGATGGCCCCAGCCCTGGGTTCACTCTATGCACATGTCACCTTTGGCAACAGGTCGTGTCAGGCCTGGATTGACGTGCATAATGGTGTCCCGACTCCCTTGCTGTCCTACAGACATTGTCAAGAGTTGGCCATCATCTCCCAGGACTTCCCAACACCGATTCTCGAGGTAAATTACGCCAACAGGGTGCACGAAGGGAGCAGCAACTACCCTGCTGCCGCCCTACCCCTACCTCTGGCCAGTGACACCTCTCCTTCGGTAGTTGTCCCTGCTGCATCACGTCCCCACGCCCTGGCTCGCCTTCACGACAGTCACCGTGGAGCTGAGGCCACCAAACGACGTGCACGACAGACTGTGTTCCGGCCTGGCATCGACCCCGACATCTCCAATGCTGTCCAGGTGTGTAAGCCCCGCCACGTATTACAACCCAGCCAGCAGCAGGTACCCTTCATGAGTGACGACAACCCCACCCGCCCCTTTGAGTCTGTGTCGGCCGACTTTTTCTGTGTGTCAGGAAAGTCCTTCCTGGTTATCGGCGACCGTCTCTCTGGTTGGCCGGTTGTCATCAAGGGCGGTAATGACACGACGTCTGCCGCCACCATCAGCAAGTTCCGCCACTACTTCCGTGACGTGGGCGTTCCTGTACGCCTGCGAACCGACGGAGGGCCTCAGTTCACAAGCCGGGACTTTGCTGCGTTCCTTGACCGATGGGGAGTCCGGCATGTGTTGTCATCGCCCCATTACCCGCAGTCCAACGGCCACGCTGAGGCTGCTGTCAAATCCCTGAAGCACCTCATCCTTAAGGTGGCCCCTTCTGGGAACATTGACTGCGAGGCCTTCGACCGGGGTCTTCTTGAACTCCGCAACACACCTAACTACACCGGACGCTCCCCTGCCCAGGTTTTGTATGGACGCCCCCTTCGTTCTTGTGTCCCTGCTCACCCTCAATCCTTCTCCAAGGAGTGGCAGGCCAAGACAGAGGATTGTGACCGCCGAGCCGCCGAACGTGTTCAGGACGTCGTCGCCCGCTACAACGACCACGCCCGTTCTCTCCCCAGGTTGAGTGTCGGCACCCAAGTCCGTGTTCAGGACCCGACCTCCCTACGTTGGGACAAAGTAGGCGTAGTCATGGGTCTCGGCAGGTCACGGGACTACCAGGTGCGGTTACCCAGTGGTCGTGTGTGGTGGAGGAACCGCCGTTTTCTCCGCCCCGTAACAATGCCTTCTGCTGCCCCGCCACCAGTGTTGAGTCCCATACCCTTCCCAGTGATGAAGTCCCTCGACGCTCAGAACGGATCCAGAAGAAAAGGTCCGCTCAAGACTTTGCTATGAGCGTATAGGGGGGAGGGAGGTGTATGTATATTATGTATGCTGGATTATGTATTATGTATGTATATTATGTATGTGCTCCATTTATATTTATTCAGCCTAGCTAGCAGCGTGTGGCAATGTTATTACCATATCCCACACGCTTAATTAATGTGCCTGGCGACGTATGGAAGCTGCTAATGTATCACTTGCCATACGTCGTCTATGGTAGTTGACCAAGAGCTTAGCTAGGGAGCAGTGCTACCCACCTCTGTGTACATACTCTTATCCAGTAAACCGAACCTACAAAACTATACAGGTGTTTGTGTTCTCTCCTGTATATAGAACTTATTACCCAGAACACCTAACAATTATAACAACCACGACCATGATTATAACAACAACGAATATGATTATAACAATCACGACCATGATTATAACAACCACGACCATGATTATAACAACGCCGACCATGATTATAACAACCACGACCATGATTAAAACACCTTAGACCATGATTATATCAAACACAACCATGATTATAACAACCACGACTATGATTATAACAACCACGCCATGATTATAACAACCACGACCATGATTATAACAAAAAAAACCATGATTATAACAACCACGACCATGATTATAACAACGCCGACCATGATTATAACAACCACGACAATGATTAAAACACCTTAGACCATGATTATATCAAACACAACCATGATTATAACAACCACGACCATCTATCTAATAATATTATACTATAGGAATAGCCATGTGTCTCTGTGTGTTTCTGTTCTAGGCAGCCGAAACGGCACAACCGTTTTTCATCAAACTTGGAGGAAAAATCGCAAAAAATTCGTAGAATGGAGCAAGACTGATCCTATGTCGATGGTTTCTTTAGGAAGGCATTAATTAACCATTTTATTTACGCTGGAAAATAATGTCGCTGTATGTTGTCAGCCGGACGGCGGTTGCGCCCTAGCCAAGCACGGGCGTTCGAACCTTCACGCCACGGTAAACTGTACCACCGGACTCACCACTGGGCACGAAGGGCCCACGATCCCTTTTTGTATACTAGATACTTACAGTACCTAATAACTACGACCATGATTATAACAACCTGGACCATCATTATAACAACCACGATTATGATTACAACAACCACGACCATGATTATAACAATCTCGACCATGATTATAACATCCTACACCATGATTATAACAACCACGACCATGATTCTAACAACCACGACCATGATTGTAACAACCACAACTATGATTATAACAACCACGACCATGATTATAACAACCTTGACTATGATTATAACAACCACGACCATTTATCTAATAATATTATACTATATGAATAGCCATGTGTCTGTGTGTGTGTCTGTTCTGGTCAGCCGAAACGGCACAACCGTTTTTCATCAAACTTGGAGGAAAAATCGCAAAAAATTCGTAGAATGGAGCAAGCCTGGTCCTATGTCGATGGTTTCTTTAGGAAGGCATTAATTAACCATTTTATTTACGCTGGAAAATAATGTCCCTGTATGTTGTCAGCCGGACGGCGGTTGCGCCCTAGCCAACCACGGGCGTTCGAACCTTCACGCCACGGTAAACTGTACCACCGGACTCACCAATGGGCACTGTCACGTGCCTGTGGCGCTCGGGAACTCGCATAGCGTGAGGCATATGTTCACGCCTACATTTCATACAAGCTATTAATAAATTGTTAATTGTACTTATTATATTATTATTGTTCTTAGTTACTTAGGTTAATTGTATATTTATGTATGTTATTTATATGCATCATTGTCTTACTCTGTTAAGTCAACTCAAGAGTAGTATTAATTAATTATATAAAATATCCAGCAAATGTCCTGAATCACGTGATATGAGACGTGATATGATTATAACAACCATGATCATGATTATAATTACCACGATTATGATTATAAAAACGACGAATATGATTATAACAACTACGACCATGATTACAACAACCACGACTATGATTATAACAACCACGACCATGATTATAACAACCACGATTATGATTATAACAACCACGACCATGATTATAACAACCACGACCATGATTATAACACCCACGACTAAGATTGTAACAACCACGACTATGATTATAGCAACCACGACCATGATTATAAAAACCACGAAGATGATTATAACAACCACGACCATGATAATAACAACCACGACTATGATCATAACAACCACGACTATGATTATAACAACCACGACCATGATTATAACAACCACGACTATGATTATAAAAACCACGAAGATGATTATAACAACCACGACCATGATTATAACAACCACGACTATGATTATATCAACCACGACTATGATTATAACAACCACGACCATGATTATAACAACCATGACTATGATCATAACAACCACGACTATGATTATAACAACCACGACCATGATTATAACAACCACGACCATGATTATAACACCCACGACTAAGATTGTAACAACCACGACTATGATTATAACAACCACGACCATGATTATAAAAACCACGAAGATGATTATAACAACCACGACCATGATTATAACAACCACGACTATGATTATATCAACCACGACTATGATTATAACAACCACGACCATGATTATAACAACCATGACCATGATTATAACAACCATGACCATGATTATAACAACCACGACCATGATTATAACAACCATGACTATGATTATATCAACCACGACTATGATTATAACAACCACGACCATGATTATAACAACCATGACTATGATCATAACAACCACGACTATGATTATAACAACCAAGACCATCTATCTCACATACTACAGGTATAGGAATGGCCGTGTGTGTGTGTGTGTGTGTGTGTGTGTGTGTGTGTCTGTTCTGGGCTGAAACGGCACAATCGTTTTTCATCAAACTTGGTGGAAAAATCGCAAAAAATTCTTAGAGTGTAACAAACCTGGTCCCATGTCGATGGTTTCTTTAGGAAGGCATTAATTAACCATTTTATTTACGCTGGAAAACGATGTCGCTGAATGCTGTCAGCCGGACGGCGGTTGCACGCTAGCCAAGCACGGGCGTTCGAATTTTCACGCCTCGGTAGACTGTACCACCGGACTCTCCACAGGGCACGAAGGGCCCAAGATCACTTGTTAAATTCTATAGTGATGGTCAATACAAAACTCATAATATGTTACTCAAATTTATTTGTCAGTGGCCCAAGGTTAAAAATGCATTGAAAGCCTTGGAGTTAGATGTAGGATAGATGATTAGTGCCTCCCATATTTTTTACCTGACTTAACATGACCAGTTACGTCGACCATTCTCTTAAGCTCCTCTGCGTGTGTGGTGGTGTTGGTGTGCGGATTAGTGGATGTCATGTTTATGACCTGACCTCATGCTTAGTAAGGTCACTCAGTGTACTTAAGCTTCTCTCGGTCCTTGTAATGCAGTTGCCTCTGAAGATGTCTTGAATATAGACGAAAGCTAAGTTGCTCTATTGTTTCCCTTTTCCCTGTGTGATTTTATCAAGATTATATATATATATATATATATATATATATATGTATATATATATATATATATATATATATATATATATATATATATATATATATATATATATATATATATATATATATATATAAGAACATAAGAACATAAGAAAGTGGGATACTGCAGGAGGCCGACTGGCCCATACAGGGCAGATCCCTTTCACACCCATCCCAGCACTTCCATGTGCCTATCCAACTTCGTCTTGAAGCTCCCTAGCGTCCCCGATCCTACTATAGCACTCGGTAGCCTATTCCACATATCCACAACTCTATTACCAAACCAGTGCTTGCCTATATCCTTTCTGAATCGGAATTTATCTAATTTAAAGCCATTTGTTCTAGTTATTTCGTTATTACTGAGCTTTCTTCCATTTTACCCTTGTTAATCCCACTTACCCACTTGTACACCCTCATATCTCCCCTAACTCTACGCCTCTCTAATGAATGTAAGCCCTAAGCTTTTCAGTCTTTCTTCATATGGAAGGTTTCTAATATTATGGATCATTTTGTCATTCTTCTTTGTACTCTCTCCAAAGAATCTATGTCCATTCTATAATAAGGACACCAGAACTGAACCGCATAATCCATGTGGCCTCACTAATGCTAGGTAAAGTTTCAAGATAACGTCAGCAGTTCTGTTACTCACACCTAGATATGAACCCAAGAATCCTGTTTGCCTTTGTTGCGAACGCTAATACATTGTTTTCTAGGTTTCAAGTCGTTGCCTAACAATACACCTAGATCTTTTCACAAACTGAGTTTCGTGTTACCTAGTTTATACTTAACGTTTGTATTCGTCTTCCCTATCTGTAGTACCTTGCATTTATCAGTATTAAAATTCATTTGCCAGTTCTGACCACTCATAAGGTATCTAGATCTCTTTGAAGGTGTTCAAAGTCACTGTCTGAATTTATCACTCTCCCCATTTTGGTATCATCTGCAAATTTACTAATCCTACTAGTTATGCCTAAATCAAGATCATTAATGAATATAACAAACAGCAGAGGGCTAATACAGATCCCTGGGGAACTCCGCTTTTGACCGCACCCCAGTCTGACTTTAATCCATTTATGCTGACTCTTTGTTTCCTACCAGTTAACCATGACCTAATCCATTTTAATACTGATCCACCTATTCCATGTGCTTCTACCTTCCTTATCAATCTCTCATGAGGGACTCTATCGAATGCTTTACTGAAATCTAAATAAATTATATCATATGACTTATCATTATCTACCGCTTCAAATACTTCTGAGAAAAAGCTAAGCAAATTTGTGAGACAAGAACGTCCCTGGGTGAACCCGTGCTGAGAAGAATGAATTTATATATATATGCTGATAACCACAAGGAAAGAAGAAAACACGAAGTTCCCAAGCGCTTTCGTGTAATTCACATCTTCAGGGGTGAGTACAGACTAAAGAGAAATACAAACCAATTTTGTTTTTAATTTAACAAATTTATTGGCAGAGCTTGTAGTACAGTTTGCCTATTCCGAGTAATTCAGTCAGGTCTTGACACTGAGGGTGGTATCACTTCTCACTGTCACGCAGGACAGAGGTTCACACACAAAGAAATACATCATATTCATTAACAACTATAAATGTATGGAGGTCAGATTCATATGGATAATGTCACTGTTCACTGCCATGCAGGACAGAGGTTCGTACACAAAGAGTTGCATCATATTCATTGACAGTACATATACATATATGTAAACACACACACACACACATATACATACACGTATATACATACACATATACATGTACACGTACATATACATGCACACACGCACACATACATACATATACGTCGGTCAGATTCATGTGGGTAATGTCACTTTTCACTGCCATACAGGACAGATGTTCGTACACAAAGAATGCATCATATTCATTGACACTATATATAGGTCAGATTCATGTGGGTAATGCCACTGTTCACTGCCATGCAGGACAGAGGTTCGTACACAAAGAAGGAAATACATCACATTCACCAGCAGCATATATGGGTCAGTGGATCACATACATTGGAGTCATATGTACAAACCAAGGTGTATATATACAGAGGAGGGTGAGACCAGGTCCACAATGGTCAGGTATTAGGTAATGACCCTACTAATCTTTAAATAGCACACAACGGTTGGTGGTCAGGTCAGATGGTCAGGTGATCCGACCTTCTCACCTGATTACAAATCTTCTTAATTACAAAATTGTCCAGCTTGTACATGCCGTTACTCAAATTCATGTTGAATGCTTTGGTATGTTTAATAAGACTAGATTCTATAATGTTCCTACTATCAATTGAATTACTTGGTAATATTGAGGAGGCATTATCCCAGTCAATGCAATGCTTGTTATCCCTCAAATGAACAAACAGAGCATTGGATTCCTGGCCTGTCCTAACACTGTATTTGTGTTGTTTAATTCTAGTTGCAAGATCTTTACCTGTCTGGCCTAAGTAAAACATATTACATTCCTTGCAAGGAACTTTACAAATGCAACCAATTGTGTTGTTGGGGGAGTTCTTGATTAACATTTGTTTAACAGTGCATGAGTTTTTAAATGCCACATTGACGTTCCAGGTTTTTAGTTGTGAAGGAATGTGTGAGAAATTTTTGTGAAATGGTAATATTAAGATATTCTTATGGTCATGGGTGGGCTTGGGGTCAGTTCTATATAAAGTTTTCTTAGTAATGTTTAGGCATTTGTCTATGAAAGATCTAGGGTATTTAAGGTTTGAGCCAATATTATATATATATTTGTATTCCTCATCAATGAATTCCGGACTGCAAATTCTCAAGGCACGTAAAAACATTGTTGAAAATACTGACTGTTTGACTTTATTATGGTGGGCAGAATAATAATGAATGTATGAACACACATTAGTTGGTTTTCTATAAATACTGAACTTAAAAGTTCGTTGTGTCGTGGGGGAAGAGGAGGGGAGTGTGGGGAAAGACGACCTCCTTGCCACTCTGTTAAGGCAGCTGGGGCAGTTGAGGAGTGAGGTTGACACTCTAAAGGGGGAAAATGAAGCCCTCAGGACGGAACTCCTTCAGGTAGGTGTCCTGCCTAGCAGGACACCTGCGAAGGAGGAGCAGGCGTGGAGAGTGGTTGTCTCCAAGGGGACTAGGGTCAGGCTCAGGAAAGCTGACCAGGGTGTGGAGTGTAGTAACCCTTACCAGGTGCTGCAGGAAGCTGGCGAGGAAGAGAAGAGGCAGGACGGTATGGATCAAGGAGAGGAAAGGGCAGTTGACGTACAAACCCTGCACACAGGAAAGGTCGTGGTAGTTGGGGACAGCCAGGTGAGGTTTGTAGATAGGGATTTTTGTGCGAGAGATAGGAAACGTAGGACGAGGGTGTGTTTTCCTGGGGCTGGGATAGGGCATGTAGCCGAGAGGTTAGACAGGGTTTTGTCAGGGGAGGGTACCAATCCAGTAGTGTGTCTTAGTGTGGGAGGAAACGACATAGGTAAGGTTAGGAGTGAGGAACTTTTCAAGAGGTATAGGGAGGCGCTGGGGAAGATTAGAGATAGGGGAGGGATCCCGATAGTATGTGGTGTCTTGCCTAGAAGAGGGGTTGGTCGTGAATGGCTGTCCAAGGCAATTGCTATAAATTGCCGACTGGAAAAACATTGTGCAAACAATGGTTGGGCATTCATTGATAACTGGACACGATTCTATGGCAACGACTACCTGTACTGTCGCGACGGAGTACACTTGTCTCGTGAGGGGGTAAAGACGTTGTCTGCATCCCTGGAGCCTGAAATTGTCATTCCGAAGGGGGGGTTTCGCCAGTAGAGAGGGGTCGGGGAAAGTGGGAGTCAAAAATCAAGCAGGTCCTGGGAAGTAAAATTAGTTGCTCAGGACAAGGGGTAAAACAGGACCAGGGAAGGGTAGGTTTAAATGTATACGATACAAACAGTAGGAGCGTTAGAAATAAAATAGACTTGCTGAGAGCGGTTGTATGTACCGAGAATGTAGACGTCATAGCAATCACCGAAACTTGGATGAATCTGGCAAGCAAAAATTTTTTATCAGAGTACCACATACAAGGGTACAACCTTTTTCACAAGGACAGGGAAGGTAGGAAGGGGGGAGGGGTCGCACTCTTCGTCAAGGATACATTAAAATGTTGTATTAATAATTCAATAAAGGGTGAAATAGGCACCGAGTCTGTGTGGGTAGAAATCACGGAAGGAAGAGAAAAACTAATTATGGGAGTGATTTACAGGCCCCCAAGTCTTGGCAAAGAAGCAGCTTAGCCCATATGGCAGGAAATGAGTAAGGCAGCAAAATATAACTACCTATGCATTATGGGGGATTTCAACTTCAGAAATATTGACTGGGACAACATTGTAGGCGACTATGAATCTGAAGGCTTCCTTTCAAACGCAGTACAGGACAATTTTTTGAAACAACTAATTACAGAACCCACTAGAGGTGACAATATATTAGACCTAGCATTAACAAATAGAGAAAATATTATCAGAGATATCACAGTAGGAGAAGAACTAGGTAACAGTGATCACAGAGAAATCAGGTTTACCCTAAATTGGGAAACGAAAAACAATGACAATATGGTCAGAATCCCAAACTTTCGGTTGGCGGATTATCAGGGGTTAAGAAGGTACCTAGGTGAGGTCACCTGGGAACAGTCACGTCAGTTCCCAGTAGGAAGGGGTGAGGTCATAGATGACACAACAATTGATCATGACTATAATATATTCACTAGTATACTACATAAAGCACAAGAACAAAATATACCATACAGAAAAATTAGGTCAAATAAGAATGAGCCAAGGTGGATGACCAGTGTCGAACTGCGTAAGCTGTATAGGGAAGCTCTAGATAAGATTAGGGTGAAGGGTGGAACTCCTATTGCTTGCTCTATCCTACCTAGACGTGGTGTCAGTCGTGAATGGATGTCCCGTGCAATCGGTTTCAATTGCTGGTTGGAAGAACAGTGTAAAGAGCTGTCGACGCCATTCATTGATAACACTGGTCAACATAAAAAAAAATTCGCATGGTTCTGGATCAAAACAGTCTGATTCTAGTGTAATTGTATGTGCTGAACTCAATTATGACATTCGTATAGCTGTATCAGGCTCAGTTTTCCAGAACCAGCATATCTATATATTTAGTGTACCATGCTATTCATACAGTAATTTATATGCTCATTGGCTCCACTCATGCAATTATTTTGTCCTGATTTGTGCTTTTTTGTTAGTTTCAGTTTGCTGATTCATGATATTGCATATCTACACCTGCATGATTTGTAATTACTCTGAAATTAACAAAACATGGAACGTCGCAAGTGTGTGAACGGTGCTGACAGTTTTTGCTACATATATGGTGCCTTCACTCCTGGTAGCCTCAAGAAACCAATCACAAAAGCTGTTCGACTGAACTACAAAAGTTACTTCAAATGTCATTTGGGTGACCAAGACAAGAAATGGGCACCTCATGTAGCCTGTAAGTCTTGTGTTAACCACCTGAGCGAGTGGATGTGTGGTAAACGAAGTTCAGGAATGCCGTTTGCTGTACCAATGATATGGCGTGAACCTAAAGACCACAGTAGTGACTGCTACTTCTGTCTCACAAATATTAAGGGAATAAAAATCAAGACACGAGGCAAGGTACAGTACCCCAATATTGCTTCTGCAATCCGACCAGTACCGCACAGTGCTGAACTTCCAGTCCCAAATCCACCGACTGAACAAGAATTGAGTGATTCCGATTCTACCTCTACCTCAATGGAAAACGACTACCAGGATGACTCTGAAAATACCAGGCCTAAACTATTTACTCAAGAAGCGCTTCATGATCTCATTAGGGACCTAAACTTGTCAAAAGAAAAGGCTGAAGTTTTGGGATCCAGACTAAAGCAGCGTAACCTGCTAGAAGATGGAGTGCATGTCACTACAGCGCGTTACCGACATAGACAGCTGTCTGCATTTTTCAAGATGGCAAACAACTTTTGTTATTGCGAGGACGCAGTATCTCTCATGCAACAACTCTGCAGGTCTGAAACATACAAGACAGAGGATTGGAGGCTGTTTATAGACTCAGGAAAAGACTCTCTGAAAGCTGTTCTTTTACACAATGGCAATCGGCTTCCATCTGTCCTAATAGCACATGCAACAAAAATGACTGAGAGCTATGAAACAATGAAAATTCTGTTGGCGCTATAGAGTATGAGAAACACCAGTGGAAGATATGTGGCGATCTCAAAGTCATCAGTTTACTACTGGGCCTTCAGAGTGGCTACACAAAGCACATGTGCTTTTTGTGCTTGTGGAACAGCAGAGCTGATGCAGAGCACTATGTGAGAAAGGATTGGCCGACAAGACCAAGAGATGCGCCTGGAAGGTTTAACTGTGCTCACAATCCGCTTGTAGATCCAGAAAAGATATTTTTGCCTCCACTGCATCTAAAGCTCGGTTTGGCTAAAAATTTCATCAATTCGGTGCTGGGACTCTATACTTATCTCAGAAACTAGGTGGTGTGGTTTCCGAAGCCAAGTTGAAAGCAAGTGTCTTGAATGGACCACAAATTCGTATACTAGTTAATGATAGCGAATTCACCAAAACATTGAACCCACTGGAGAAAAAAGCATGGGAATCATTTGTCAATGTGTCAAAGAATTTTCTTGGAAACTATCGTGCTGACAACTACAAAGAAATCGTAACAACCATGCTTCAGAATTATCATGCACTGGGAGCAAGGATGTCCTTGAAATTGCATTTTTTCCACTCTCATATTGAATTTTTCCCAGGTAACCTTGGAGACGTTAGTGATGAACACGGCGAAAGATTTCATCAAGATATCGCCATAATGGAGAGCAGATATCAGGGACAATTCAGTCCTAACATGATGGGCGACTATTGCTGGACACTGCAACGAGAAGAGAGCAAGCTGTACAAGAGAAAGAGTAAAGTTCAGAAGCACTTTTAGAACTTCATATTTTGTCATTATAAAGGATTTGAACTTATGTTTTTTGGTACAATTTTTTATGAGCTTATCTGTGATAGGTTTAAAATTGTATCTTGCATGACGCGATAATGTTACTATATTTACTATTTTTTTTATTCTTTAAGAAAGTAGGTCTGATGGTAGAATGAAACATCCAATTAATATTCATTAATATGAAATTAGTCATGAAAGCACAGTCACATGAGATAATCTTATCTTTTGCACGACACGTGATGGGATATTAAATATTTGTACCTATTGATTTTTTTATAAAACCTGGTCTGATAGAACAAAACAAATATCAGATTCGAATTCAGCAATATGAAATTAGTTGTGTGAGCATGATCTCATATGTGAACCATTTTGGCTGTTGACCAGTGTTATATTATTATTATTATTATTATTATATTACAATGGAAATTACGACGGGATGAGGGAGTAGATGAGGGGTATCCACTGGCAGACACTATGTTGAATATCATAGCCAGTAAAGTGAACCATTTGATCGAGAAATATATACCCAAGACAAAATCAAGTGCCTCTAGTAATACAAAGAGACCACTACACATGAACCATGTGGCGGTCGACAAAGTTAAGATACAAACCCAGAAATTCAAGGCGTGGGTTAGGTCAAACGATGAGTAGGAGAGGAGGATGCATGCAAGAGTCAGGAACTAAGCCAAGTTACAGTGTAGAAGGCTGGTTACAAGCGAGGTCAAGTCAAACCCAAAGACGTTTTACCGCTATGCAAAATCGAAATTAAGAACAAGAGGCTTGAAGATGGTATTTACGCAGATTCTGACCAGGACAAAGCAGAGGCATTGAACAGTTTCTTTTCCCCGGTGTTCACAAGAGAGGATGTGAACAACCTTCCTGCAACTGAGGACAGACGGTTTGACACAGCACTGACCCACAGAGGAAATTCGCGATGAATTTCCAGAGGTGGAACTGATATTTAAGGGAAAGGAAGAAGAGAAATTAAAGAATATCACTATCAGAAAAGAGGATGTTCATAAGAAGATAAATAAACTAAAGAAGACAAAATCCCCAGGGCCGAATGAAATTTTCCCTAGAGTCTTGAAAGAGTGTAGGGAACAGATTAGTTGACCCCCTAGTAAAATTTATTTACAATATCATTAGACACGGGAGTTGTGCCAGATTTGTGGAAACAGGCAAATGTAGTACCCATATTCAAAATGGGAGACAGAGCATCAGCGTCAAATTACCGGCCGATCAGTTTGACGTCAGTAGTGGGGAAATTTCTTGAATCAATTATAGCAGATAACATCCGATCGCATTTAGAGACAAGCAAATTAATCTACGACTCTCAACATGGATTTACAAAGGGAAAATCTTGTCTAACAAATCTGATGACATTTTTTAGGAAACTCTTCGAGGTAGTAGATAATGACGAAAATTACGATGTTATTTACTTAGACTTTAGCAAAGCATTTGACAGAATACTGCATCAGAGGCTTCTGAGAAAAGTTAAGGCTCATGGTATCGAGGGGAAAGTTTTAAATTGGATAAAATCATGGCTCACCGATAGAACGCAGAGGATCAGCGTAGATAGTGTTAAATCTGAGTGGGGTCGTGTAACCAGTGGGGTTCCCCAGGGGTCAGTACTAGGCCCACTCTTGTTCATAATCTACATAAACGATCTAGATACTGGGATCAGCAGTGACATAAGCAAGTTTGCGGATGACACCAAAATAGGGCGGCAGATTAATTCAGTGCAGGATGCAAATGCATTACAGGAGGATCTAAATAAACTGCAGGGGTGGTCAGAAAAATGGTAAATGAAATTGAACATCAGCAAGTGCAGCGTACTTAATATTGGGAGAACAAATACTGTCAATGTATACAGCCTTAACAATATCAACCTAGAGAAGTCGACTTGTGAAAGAGACCTAGGGGTACTTGTAAGCCCGGACCTACGGCCTAGAAAACAGTGCGTTTATGTTCGAAATATGGTAAACAGAGTATTGGGTTTTATATCTTGAAGTGTAAGTAATAAGAGTGCAGAAGTCTTATTGCAACTATATCTTGGGCTAGTCAGGCCGCACCTCGATTATGCGATTCAGTTCTGGTGCCCTTATTATAGAATGGATATCAATTCACTAGAGTCAGTGCAGCGAAGAATGACGAAAATGATACCGGGACTTAGAAACCTTCCATATCAGGATAGGTTAAAGAAACTAAACTTGCATTCCATAGAAAGACGAAGAGTGAGGGGAGATATGATAGAAGTATTCAAGTGGGTGAAAGGAATCAATGAAGGTGATATAGATAAAGTTCTTATAATATCCGAGCAGGATAGGACTCGGAACAATGGATTTAAGTTGTATAAGTTTAGGTTTAGGAGGGAGATAGGAAGGAACTGGTTTACAAATAGGGTGGTGGACGAGTGGAACAAGCTTAGCAACTTTGTAGTAAGTGTTGGAACGCTGGAAAGTTTCAAAAGGAGGCTGGATATATTCATGGATGATAGAGAGTGGTAGTAACTCTCGACAGGAGCTGCCATGCACAGGCCAACCGGCCTATTGCAGACTCCTTATTTTCTTATGTTATAGGAAATAAATTGTCATCGCTAAAGGTTCATAAGAGTCCCGGCCCTGACACGGTACACTCGGAAACCATATTCTCTAGCCCACCTGGGTCGGTGCTGGAGGTTAGTACAGTGTCCTTTCTGGAAGGGGGCCCACCCTAACCATCACGAGGCAACACACAGTCATAGTACGGCTGTATAGATGATATTATGTATAAATATTGTATATGGCATTTTATACTCTGCATTATCTTTATTATATATGAACACGAAGAAAAATTACCATAGGTTGCAGTTACGAAAGTATGAATGAAAACAAAAACTTCCAAACCACCCAGTGAATCCACATGTCGTTTACAGCGCTTGTGGCCAGACCACGATGATTCCACCACACCCCATCTATATCTTTTATTTCCCATCATTCGCGTAACTGCATGAAAAATCGTGTTTAATTTAACTACATATTTCAAAATCTTAAATTACATGTGGATCAGTCACTCATTTGACACACTTATAGTGTAATACTTTGACCTTCCCACCTGATCACATGGAGGCCCACGGTAACTCTCACGGGGCAACATCCTTGCATTTGTTGAGAAGAGTTAAATATACGTTATAATATATATACATATATATATATATATATATATATATATATATATATATATATATATATATATATATATATATATATATATATATATATATATATATATATATATATATATATATATTTGATAAAATCACACGGGAAAATGGAAACAACGAATACCTTAGCTTTCGTCTTTATTCAAGACATCTTCAGAGCAACTGGATTACATGGACAGAAAAGAGGCTTAAATATACAAGGTGACCTTAAAAACATGAGGTCAGGTCATAATGATGACATCCACTAATCCTCATGATTAAGACCTCTATTAATAAGATTTATCTTATCCACTTTTCATTGTGGATTTACATGAATATATATATATATATATATATATATATATATATATATATATATATATATATATATATATATATATATATATATATATATATATATATATATATATATATATATATATATATATATATATATATACTTTCCTTCACCCTAGCAAACTAGCTAGCATAGCATAACCAAACAGCCTCGCAAGGACCAATAGGTCTGTATATAATGTGTGTGCACGCGCGAAAAATACCTAGTATATATACTAATGTCTCATTGCCCATGGGTTTTCTTACAGTTTGGCTGTGAGTTTTCTATTTTGTCTACCTGCCAGTTCAACAGGACTGCTAACCATCCTCCCAGCAACTCATATGCCATCCCAGACCCACAGCCTATATGTATGGTGCAAGGCCTCAGTCCAATACATACAAGTCGGGCAGTCAGGCGTTGGTTTGAGGCGCACCCGCAGATTATTCTGTTGGACTGGCCCCCTAAAGGAGCAGATTGTAATCCAATAGAAAATCTATGGGCGCATATGGTTGTTGAATGGAGTCTGCAATAGGCCGGTTGGCCTGTGCATGGCAGCTCCTGTCGAGAGTTACTACCACTCTCTATCATCCATGAATCTATCCAGCCTCCTTTTGAAACTTTCCAGCGTTCCAGCATTACTACAAGGTTGCTAAGCTTGTTCCACTCGTCCACCACCCTATTTGTAAACCAGTTCCTTCCTATCTCCCTCCTAAACCTAAACTTATCCAACTTGAATCCGTTGTTCCGAGTCCTATCCTGCTCGGATATTATAAGAACTTTATCTATATCACCTTTATTTATTCCTTTCACCCACTTGAATACTTCTATCATATCTTCCCTCACTCTTCGTCTTTCTAGGGAATGCAAGTTTAGTTTCTTTAACCTGTTACGAACCACGCCACCAATTGTCATGATCTACCTACCCATCACTACGAACCATGCCATCTATTGTCCTGATCTACCTACCCAGCACCACGAGCAACGCCATCTAGGGACGAAACCCGATTATGACTACTCTTAGTTACCACTCCGTGGTTTCCCTTCTCCATATCCTGGTTGTTGCGTCACCTCCTCAAAGTCTTCTTCGTCAGCTCCAGTTCGAGGAGAGTTGAGTTCACTCTAGGAAGTGACCACAGGATCACCTATCCTGGAAACCTACGGCACAGTGACTACCTACAGTCTTCTACAATACTCAGCCTTACTCGTCAGCCATCTCAGCTTCGCACTTAAGTATTTGTAATCTTATATTGCCTCCCACCTCCACCTTGCTTCACGATTGTTTTATGTTGTTTAAATTTGTATATACTGTTAATGTTTAGGTTAAGTATGGTTAAGGGTAAATTATAGAAAGCTGAATATTTTGTTAAAGAATTTATGGTACTTTATTATACACAAATTAACTCGCATCCTTTGTCTACCCTTTTATAGTTCGATTGTCTTTGTTTTTTTTTTGTTGCCTGTTGGGATCTGGGTAGACTTTTAACTATATTCTAAATCCCCAACTCTTAACAAATGGCGACCGTGACAGGACACGACCTAAAGTACCATATTCCTTCCTCCCTTGTAACTCCTTGTTAATTATTCCTCCCAGTCACTTCTGTTCACAATTGCTTTACGGTGGTTTAAAGTTTCCTTCATATGTGTGTGCATATATTGGTATTATCGTACAGTAAGAGTGACAGATGTAGGATATTAGGTTCCAAGTGTCATAAGGCTTACCTGTTATAAAACGTGGCAGTAGTGTAGTAAGTCTTATCGAGTGTAGGGAAGAATCCGGATCTGTTTAATGCCGCACCCTCACTCCAGAATAGGCTGTTCCATAGTCACTAGTTTAGGGTGAAGTGATATCTTGGGACGCCCCTCTCTACCAGGACCCCATAATTATAAAGCCTCCAATATTGTTCTTCTCATTATCTCATTCGGGGTCAATCATACCAAACTCAAGGGTTGTTAATCCGGATCTTTATATTAATGCCGTAATACGCCCTTCCTGTTTACTCAAGGGTTGTTAATCCGGATCTTTATATAAATGCCGTAATACGCTCTTCCTGTTTCAAGTATCTAAGGGTTGTTAATCCGGATCTTTATATTAATGCCGTAATACGCCCTTCCTGCTTACTCAAGGGTTGTTAATCCGGATCTTTATATAAATGACGTAATACGCCCTTCCTGTTTCAAGTATCTAAGGGTTCTTAATCCGGATCTTAATATTAATGCCGTAATACGCCCTTCCTGTTTACTCAGGTTGTTAATCCGGATCTTTATATTAATGCCGTAATACGCCCTTCCTGTTTATTCAAGGGTTGTTAATCCGGATCTTTATATAAATGCCGTAATACACCCTTCCTCTTTCAAGTCTCTTATCTTCATTTAAGGATCTTATCAGAAGAGCAATATTCATAAGTGTAATTTCCCTAGGTATAACTTGGGTAGTTTCCTGAACTTTCTGGTTATCCACTGCCGTGATATTTTCTAGGGTATCCACTTATCTTATCTTTTGACCATTAATTAATGTATCTAGGTTTTCTTAATGGCCACCTCAGGATTTGTTAAACTTGGTAGTCCTGGAGAAGTGGAAGAACAAGATACCATTTCACATCTTGAAGCATGTGGAGGAGCGTGGAGAGGTTAATTTAGGGCGTGCGGCTGAGCTGGCTGATGTGTACGCCTTGCTGGTGGAGTCACTGTGCCGTAGGGAACGTGGTACTTTCTGACATGTTAGGTCCTCCTCTGATAATAACCTTGGGGACGTGAGTGGTAGGTCGAAAGGTCCCACACCTACCCCCCCCCCTGATGCAACCAAGTTTTATTGTTCTTACTGTAAAAAACCAGGCCATACGATCCAGTCTTGTAAACACCCAAAGTGTCGAACTGCTAAAAGTAGTTCCCTGGATCCCAAATCCAAACCAATAGCAACCACCAATGTGGAAAGGCCCCATCAGGATCTCTTTTCTTCATTTACCTATAAGGGAAAAATTTCAATCATGGAGGGGTCTCGTTCTTTCCCTATTCGTATACTACGTGATACGGGCGCAGCACAATCTATCCTCCTGTTTAACGTCATTCCTGATATATCTACCGCATTTACTAATGAGTGTTCTAATTTCAGATCTCTCATCCCATTCTTCCTATCCCTTGGCTAAAGTGCACCTCCAATGTCCCTTGATTACTGGGGAAGTGCAAGTAGCCATTAGGAAAGATCCAATGCCTGTGAGCGGCATTCATTTATTATTGGGTAATGACTTGGTAGGAGATCTAGTGGTTCCCAACATAAAGACAGTCGACTCTCCCTTACCTGTCAACTCCACCACTGACCTTGAAGAAACTATTCCTCACCTTTTCCCATCTTGTGCTGTCACCCGGTCACAGAGTGTGCTAAATGGGCCCTCTTCATCTAAAACCACCTCCAATATCTTCCTACCCACAGAAGATCTGTACAATAAGACCATTAGTAAGAATGAGCTCATTAAAGCCGAACAATCTGATCCATCTTTGTTTAAACAGGTGATGAAAGACCTCAGTGTGGACCATTGTACATCTTCGGCTTACCACCCACACTCCCAAGGTTGCTTGGAACGGTTCCATCAAAACTTTCAAATCAATGCTAATAAACTATCTCCCCTCAACTATATAGTCCATACTCCTGATCGCAGGAAAGATTCACAACTTGTTCACATTAATCTCATGAAACTTTACCATTCCAGGCAGTAAGAGGAAGACATCCCAGAGGCTATAAGCCTACCTGTATTGCATACGGTTTTGTCAGGGCCGGAGCCGGAGACAGATGACATGGACCTATTGGAGAATTTAGACTTCCCTCTACCTAAAGAAAACCCTGCTAACAGTCACATACTCAACAACTTGGATGAGCATTTTTCTGTTCTGAATCCATCTCAAGCAAAAGATCTCACTAAGTTATTATCAACATTTCCTAAAGTCACGTCAGACCTCCCAGGGTTTTGCAATATACTTAAACATGATGTTAAGCTAATCTCAGATGATGTACAACCCATTAGGCAAGCAGCATATCGACTAAATCCACAAAAAAGAGAGATTATGAAGAAGGAGGTAGATTTTTTGTTAAAACATAACTTAGCTGAGCCTAGTACCTCCCCCTGGGCTTCACCTTGCCTTCTCATTCCAAAACCCGATAGCACTTTTCGTTTCTGTACCGATTATCGTAAAGTGAACCAGGTCACTGTCTCAGACTCCTACCCTTTACCTTTGATTGAAGATATAATAGACAGCATAGGCTGTGCAAAATTTATTACTACAGTGGACATGTTGAAAGGATATTATCAAGTGGGACTCACGGATAGGACAAAAATAATCTCAGCATTATAACTCCATTTGGTCTTTTTCAATATTTGGTTATGGCATTTGGCTTTTCTAATGCTCCGGCCACATTCCAGAGGGCAATCAATTACCTGATTCAGGACCTAGGTGGGACGTTCGCCTACCTGTATGACCTGGTGGTGGTGTCGGACGGCTGGGACGAACATCTGGTGCGTTTGGAGATACTGTTCGCACGACTGTACGAGACTGGATTCACCATAAACCTGACTAAATCTGCTTTTGGCCGGGCCTCAGTGACTTACTTGGGACATATCGTTGGGCATGGCATGGTGAGACCCAAGGACGCAAACGTTAAAGCCATCTTGTCCTTCCCCACTCCAAGGACGAGGAAGGAACTCATGCGCTTCCTGGGGATGTGCGGCTACTACCGTCGGTTCTGCAGTAACTTCTCCAGCGTGGCCGGACCCCTCACAGACCTTACCAGTTCTGCGGTCCCTTACATCTGGAACCAGAGGTGCGACCAGTCTTTCCACCGCCTCAAAGCCTTCCTTGCCTCCAAGCCTGTAGTCCACCCCCCTGACTACACCTTGCCCTTCCATCTGCAAATCGACGCTAGCGGTGTCGGAGTTGGGGCTGTGCTCCTACAACCCGACCCAACCACTGATGTCCTTCACCCTGTGGCATACTACTCCGCCAAGTTGAAAAAACATCAGACCAACTACTCGACCATAGAGAAGGAGGCCCTGGCTCTGGTGTTGGCAATAAAGAAGTTTGAATGTTACCTCCAGTCTTGCCCACAAACAACCCTAGTCTTCACCGACCATAACCCACTCACGTTCATCCAAACCAACAAGACCTCCAACCAGCGAATCCTCCACTGGGCTCTCCTCACCCAGCCCTATAATCTACAAGTCCGGCACATAAAGAGGGTGGACAACCTGATTGCGGACTCCTTATCCCGAGCTCCAGTGGAAATGGAGCAGCTACTCTCCAGGCGCACGAGGTGATCACCTCCTTCGCGCCCGCGCTATGGAGGTCTTTGGAGGGGGTGTGTGTTACGAACCACGCCACCAATTGTCATGATCTACCTACCCATCACTACGAACCACGCCATCTATTGTCCTGATCTACCTACCCAGCACCACGAGCAACGCCATCTAGGGACGAAACCCGATTATGACTACTCCTAGTTACCACTCCGGGGTTTCCCTTCTCCATATCCTGGTTGTTGGGTCACCTCCTCAAAGTCTTCTTCGTCAGCTCCAGTTCGAGGAGAGTTGAGTTCACTCTGGGAAGTGACAACAGGATCACCTATCCTGGAAACCTACGGCACAGTGACTACCTACCGTCTTCTACAATACTCAGCCTTACTCGTCAGCCATCTCAGCTCCGCACTTAAGTATTTGTAATCTTATATTGCCTCCCACCTCCACCTTGCTTCACGATTGTTTTATGTTGTATAAATATGTATATACTGTTAATGTTTAGGTTAAGTATGGTTAAGGGTAAATTATAGAAAGCTGAATATTTTGTTAAAGAATTTATGGTACTTTATTATACACAAATTAACTCGCATCCTTTGTCTACCCTTTTATAGTCCGATTGTCTTTGTTTTTTTATTGTTGTTGCCTGTTGGGATCTGGGTAGACTTTTAACTATATTCTAAATCCCCAACTCGTAACAAACCTATCCTGATATGGAAGGTTTCTAAGTCCCGCAATCATTTTCGTCATTCTTCGCTGCACCGACTCTAGTGAATTGATATCCATTCTATAATAAGGGCACCAGAACTGAACCGCATAATCGATGTGCGGCCTGACAAGCGCAAGATATAGTTGCAATAAGACCTCTGCACTCTTCTTACTTACACTTCTAGATATAAAACCCAATACCCTGTTTGCCTTATTTCGAACATTAACGCACTGTTTTCTAGGCCGTAGGTCCGGGCTTACAAGTACCCCTAGGTCTCTTTCACAAGTCGACTTCTCTAGATTGATGTTGTTAAGGCTGTATATATTGACAACATTTGTTCTTCAAATATTAAGTACGCTGCACTTTTGGTGTATTGAGCCCGCTGTTGTTTGTTTGCTGCATAAATGACATGCCACTAGCTGTACATTCCCCCATACAAATGTTTGTGGATGATACCAAGTTATTTCGGGAAATTAAGAACCAATCAGACTGTGTAGAGCTGCAGAAGGATCTCGGTGAGCTTCAAGAATTCAATGTCACGAAGTGTAAAAGGCATGCATCTGGGACGTACCAACGATAAGGAGGCGTATCATATGTCCCAACGAAACGAAGAAACTGCAATAATTAAGACTGAAAGGACCTAGGTGTGTATGTTGACAATGAACTGAAGTTCTCGGGCCATTGTGAGAAGAAGGTGAATGAGGCAACTAAATTCTTAGGTCTCTAAGAAGGTCGTTCAGATATCTAGATGGTCCGTCCCTCATAGAGATCTACAAGAGTGAGGCGCTTCCCTTTCTGGAGTATTGTCACCCCGTCTGGTCCCCGAGATATGCTCGGGATTATCAGTTGATTGAAAATGTCCAAAGGAGGGCCACCAGACTGGTTCCAGCACTTTGTCACCTTAGCTACCCTGAGAGATTAGAGCGCCTGCAGTTGCTTAGCTTATACTTCGGATGGGTAAAGCGGGACCTAATTGAGGAATATAAACATCTCAAAAGGCACTCAGTCGAGCGTCCTTACCTGGAGCTGGCGGACGCTCACCCCACAATGGCTCACAGCTCAAGGTTGAAGAAAAATCAAGTCCGCAAAACTGTGAGGGGCAACTTTGTCGGAGTGAGAGTTGTGAACTCTTGGAACAATCTGCCAGAGTGTTGCGACGGCACCGAGGGTGAGCTCTTTCAAGACCAGACTTGACAACACTGGAGCAGGTTCAGATACATTCAGAAGTCAGTGCATGCCCAGTACTTGCCAGCAGTGCATAACAGAGACGTGACCGATCACCCAAGCGGCTAAAGAGTCGATCAGTGGCGAAGAGGATAAAAGTAAAAAGTAAGTGAAGTTCTTGAACAGTAGGATTATAATATTTTTGATACTAGTTCTTAATATTCTTTTTGTTGATGCTATTATTTTGTTGGATGCCCTTAAGGCACGTTCATTGATGCAGGTAATATTTCTTAATACTTTTGATACTATTTCTCAGTGACTGATATTATCTCTGTTGGATGCCCTTAAGGCATGTTCATCTGTGCACGTGATGCTCTTCAAATGTTTTATGTGGTCCTAAGTGATGTAAGATACCGAGGCAACTGTTTCAGATGAGCTCCTCATTCTGGTGCAAGTAGTACTGTTACCTTAGTAGTTTCTCATAAAGCATTTAATATTTCTCAATATTTTTTATATCATGTATAACCTTTGTTCCCCAGTGCAGTGTTTTAAGCCATGCTAAGAGGTGTACAAATGTTGATGTACCATTATTGATTGTGTTTGTAGTGTTGGAGGGAATAGAAGTGTCACTCTTTTACAGTGCGTCTCATTTACCCCAATCAGAGGTGCAAACTTTCCACGGGTCACGGAGAATACTTTTTAAATTAATTGTGTTTGTGCTGGGACGGGATTTTTCTCTGGGGGGCGCTTCCACTGCATTACCATCCACTTACTCAAAACCCCAAATATTTAAGTGAGAGAATTCCGACCGGTTACACTCACACACACATATATATATATATATATATATATATATATATATATATATATATTTCTATTTCTATTTCATGTAGATCCACAATGAAAACGTGGATATTATACTTATGTTGTTTGATTCTGAGCTGCAGTGTTTTTCCTGTCTGTCCTACATAATTACAATTACATTTGCTACATGGAATACAATAAACACTTCCATTTAAGAACATAAGAACATAAGAAAGTGGGATACTGCTGTATGACTGTGGGTTGGTGGGTGTATGACAGTGGTGACAAGGATTATTTGAGCTTGACAAAATTTAGATAAGAACATAAGAACATAAGAAAGTGGGATACTGCAGGAGGCCGACTGGCCCATACAGGGCAGATCCCTTTCACACCCATCCCAGCACTTCCATGTGCCTATCCAATTTCGTCTTGAAGCTCCCTAGCGTCCCCGATCCTACTATAGCACTCGGTAGTCTATTCCACATATCCACAACTCTATTACCAAACCAGTACTTGCCTATATCCTTTCTGAATCGGAATTTATCTAATTTAAAGCCATTTGTTCTAGTTATTTCGTTATTACTGAGCTTCAGAACATCTTCCATTTTACCCTTGTTAATCTCACTTACCCACTTGTACACCTCTATCATATCTCCCCTAACTCTACGTCTCTCTAATGAATGTAAGCCTAAGCTTTTCAGTCTTTCTTCATATGGAAGGTTTCTAATATTATGGATCATTTTTGTCATTCTTCTTTGTACTCTCTCCAAAGAATCTATGTCCATTCTATAATAAGGACACCAGAACTGAACCGCATAATCCATGTGTGGCCTCACTAATGCTAGGTAAAGTTTCAAGATAACGTCAGCAGTTCTGTTACTCCACAGACCTAGGATATGAACCCAAGAATCCTGTTTGCCTTGTTGCGAACGCTAATACATTGTTTTTCTAGGTTTCAAGTCGTTGCTAACAAATACCTAGATCTTTTTCACAAACTGAGTTTTCTATTTCCGTGTTACCTAGTTTATACAACGTTTGTATTCGTCTTCCCTATCTGTAGTACCTTGCATTTATCAGTATTAAATTTATTTGCCAGTCTACTGACCACTCATGTAAGGTATCTAGATCTCTTTGAAGGTGTTCAAAGTCACTGTCTGAATTTATCCTCTCTCCCATTTGGTATCATCTGCAAATTTACTAATCCTACTAGTTATGCCTAAATCAAGATCATTAATGAATATAACAAACAGCATAGGGCCTACTACAGATCCCTGGGAACTCCGCTTTTGACCCCCCAGTCTGACTTAATCCATTTATGCTGACTCTTTGTTTCCTACAGTTAACCATGACCTAATCCATTTTAATACTGATCCACCTATTCCATGTGCTTCCTTCCTTATCAATCTCCTCAGAGGGACTTTATCGAATGCTTTACTGAAATCTAAATAAATTATATCATATGACTTATCATATCTACCGCTTCATATACTTACTGAGAAAAAGCTAGCAAATTTGTAGAGACAAGTCCCTGGGTGAACCGTGATGAGAAGAATGAATTAAGTTGAATGTTTCAAGGTGGCTTCTGATTTTGTAGCAATAATTGACTCTAACAACTTGCCTATGATTGACGTGAGACTAATGGGACGGTAATTTGATGCTATTGATTTATCACCCTTTTGAAAATCGGAACTACATTTGCAAGTTTCCAAGAATCTGGCACTAGGCCCGATTCTAATGACTTATAAAATAAAACTGCT
This sequence comes from Homarus americanus, assembly GCF_018991925.1. Classification (NCBI taxonomy): domain Eukaryota; kingdom Metazoa; phylum Arthropoda; class Malacostraca; order Decapoda; family Nephropidae; genus Homarus; species Homarus americanus. The sequence goes on from NW_024723541.1 coordinate 5,108,841, forward strand.
AATGGATTACTCAACTCATCTCTACATTCTTTTAATATTCTAGCATATACCTCGTCTGGACCAGAGTTTATGAGAGCTTCAGTTTGTTAATTACTTTAAGCACATCGTTACTAGTAATATTGATATTCATCAATATATTTTCTATCACATCGTTATATATTATGAACTTCGGAAACTGTGCTAGGTTTTCATTTGTGAATACGGAGCAAAATGACTATTTAACACACATTTCTAACTCATCATCAGTCATTTCTCCTGTCGTAGTTTTTAAGGGGACCATTGTATCTCTAACCTGATATATCTACCGCATTTACTAATGA